>NC_057863.1:120344825-120409825 GCF_019393635.1 Dromiciops gliroides
TCTCCATTTTAAACTTTACATGCTTATATTCTATACAGGCACATAATGTCATTGTCGTATATGTTGATATGGTAATTTCCAGACCTATTCTTGACAGAAAATTGAATTTTCAAGTGTTCCATAAATGTGTTCAATTAGCTCAAATACTGCTATGGAAAATACCACATAGCATCTTATTTTAGATACATATCTCATATCAGTTTTGTTGTGCATGATTACATGAGCTATAATGAGATTTAGAGACTAATAAAATTATTTAACTTATATTTCTTAATATGATATGCTTGAAGTATCATGTTTACTTCATTATCCAGTCATTAGTTGTAATAAATAATATTGAAGCACAAACAGGTAGGTGGTTTAACATTCTCTAATTATGTTTTCCAACTTCCCTTATAAACAAGGAAATGATGACAGAGATGGTTGTAACAATGGGCTATGTATATTGGAAACATTCAAAATGAAAATTAACTGTGCGTTCCATTTACTTATTTGGTGCAAGTCTTTCATGATGATTCAAACAGGAAAGCAATATAAATGAGAGTCAGATGGCATTCCAACAATTTAAAAACCTATTCTTTTTTCTTGCAGGAAAGAAACAGAAGTACTTAGGGATATTTATATTCATTTAAAATTAATACATTTGGCTACTCTTTGAAGGAAAACTTGGTTTCCTTACAGTTTCTTAGTTGATCACTAGCCAAATTCAACTTCTATCCAATTACAAAATTAGAAAGAAGTATTTTTGTAATTGGAGTATATAATGCAAAGAATACTACATGGGAAAATTAAAATTTTTGGTAAGGGTATGATTTCATCTATTACTCTGGTAAAAAGAGAAGCAATTAGCCTACTGTTGTGTCCATTGAAAAGTATTAATTACAGAAATATAGTATTCAGTCTTTGGCATACCTTAATCAAGCCTTCTATACTATTATTGATTACTAGGTATAGAAATACAGGTTTTCTAATTATCCTTCCAAAATTACTATTTTCATACTAAACAATAAAATGTCTTGTTTTGAAACTTTAATACTGAAAAGTATAAGAACAGTAATCCTATAAGCTCTGAAATGTTAGCTATTAAGAAGTCTTTTGTTAATGATATAAGATCCAGCAACTATAAACATTTAAATTAGGTATAAATAATACTACATGATATGTCAAGATATAGAGATATCTTTTAGAAAAAGGAAATGATGTTTAACATATGGCCTACTTACACTCAATTGAACCACAAACAATGGGAGTTTCTACACTAGCAAGAGATGTGCATGTGGCATTCCATTAATGTTCTACCAATGTGACATTTGTGATAAGACATATATTTAGATATGCCTTTCCTGAAGGTTTATGAAACCAGAGATTAAAGACATTAACAAATTATGGTTATTTCTTAAAATAGCACATAATTTCTGAAGTATTTTTCATTGAAGCTGTTGAATGATCTTTGGCCAAACTCAGTGGTCTTTTTGCATTTTCACATTAGCAATTTCTATGCTGTTAAAGACAGGAATTAATCACAGTATAGGAAAAATAAATATTAAAAATCAATTTTAGGTGCGCTAAAGAAACATGAAGAAAGTTCTTTAAAAAACTTTTCCATGTTTACTATGTGAAACAATAGCAAATTTCTTATGAATCAGTGATACTGTAATTGAACTGGAGACATTTTTAGAGCAAGCTTGCTCTGGCTTTTTCACCCTACGATTTGGAATCTGCTCACAGTACTGCCAGCTTAACCAAAAAGGATTAACTCTCATATCCAACTGAGAACACAGATAATTCTCAGTAATTGGTAAAAAATGAAGATGAATGGGGCTGAGAGATAAGGAGCAATTAGCTCATCAGCAGTTACAGCTGTGCACTCAATCCGGATCCATCTCTTGAGTCTCGGCCCCTTTTAAAGAACCTAAGCAGAATAAGCATAGGACACCCCCTCCCCAAAAAATTGCTATACCTGCCCATCATTTCTCTCTTCTTCCATTTTATTTCCTTACTACACAAAGACACCTGTCATAGCATGCTATGTAAATTACTACCTCTCCCAGGACCTGTGTCTAAAGCCAATCTTCTTTTTAAACTTTTTTTTTTAACAGAAACCAAATGACTACTGTAGACACTCTTAAATTCCCTGTCAATCGTTTCATTATAGCAGCATCATCTGTTTGAAAATATAAGCAATTCCCTCATCTAATTATAGCGAGGATTTGAGGTTCATTAACATTGCCAAGGCAGAGGATCCGATGTGCAAATGCAGAGCCGAGCTCTGTGGCCTGCATTCTTAGCTTCCTTTTATTTGCTTTCTCAAGGTCTCCAAGACTTTTTCCTCAAACCATAAGAGTAATTCTTTCCTTCCAAAGAGACACGTGTGTTTATAAAAAGGAAATGACTATGGTTTGTACTGTTCTGTAGAAGCAGAAACAAGTGAAGAGAGGTAGGGAGAAGGTCAGCTGAGTAAGATAATTTTATCTTCCATCTATTTCACTTGGAAGGTGTGAGGATGAGTGGGAGATGGGAAAATTGGGCAGACAGGAGTAATATTAAGGAGGGCAATTGTTAGCTTCTAATTATAGGTTGTTGTTTTTTCAGTACTGGAATTCAGGTGTCAATGCATGCAAAAGAATCATTAGAAAATTCGAGGTCCTGAACTTTCAACTTAGTCTATATTTGCTCATGGAACTCTGTGTATCTGAAGTATTCAGAAAGAGAAAACACCAGTCTTTAAGATTGCTTCACTTCCTTGAAGAAATAACAGCAGTTTGGAGGTTATGGCTATAGTTTAAACAATGAGATTTTCTTGGGACATCTGTTTTGAGATCACATTTTGAATAGATATGAACTCATTTCCTACAAAGCAAGCAATTTACTATTGTTGATAGCTGTTTACCAGTTCTATGAGTCAGATATTAGCTAGTGGCAAAGGTCCTCTCAAATCCTTAGAGTATTCTTTAAACTGTGTACATAGTGTTTTCATTATATAAAATGTTAAGGGAAGCAAAAATGTGGTATTTTCCTGCTCCTTTGGTAAATTGTAGCCCACAAAACATTGTACTTAGAGGAACGTGGTTTTTTTTCATATATTTACCTTTAGAGATCTTTTCCTTTGATGTCATTGGTTAATGGAGTAAAATATTAGATCTAGCAAGTGTTTAAATAATGGTGAAACTATTAAGAGATACTTACTATGTCAATATTTTTGCATGGTTTAAAATTAAAGTTCAATTTTGTTGTATTTACATTAAAATAATTAAGGATAAATCACAGTGTCATTATATAAATAGTTCCTAAATACACATGTAGAAATATACACTCACAAAAATAAATATAAACTGCATCAAGCAATATTGAAATTGACTCAAAGGTACATTATTCTTTAAGTCTGGCATTTCAAAGTCCAAAGATTGAGGAGGAGAACAATTTCAAAAGTTGGCTAATGCAGATTAGTTTTTAAAACAAAAAATGGTAATTTGTCTAGCTCACATGTTATGGGTAGTGTTGCCACTAAAAAGAATCCAGGACATTTTTCCTTCTTATCTGCAATGTAGCTCATATCAGCCAACCTGTCACAAGACAGTACTTGATATAAACAAGAGATTGCAAAGACATCTCAGTAATCAATATTAGGATGGCTACAGTATGGAAGCCCCAACCAGTGCATATCATTTGTCTCAGCGTCTACTTCTATGACCAAATGAAGCATTAATTCAAATCATAAATCTATGGTGATTTAAATCTGGGAATGAGCACCTGCCTGCTTTAATGATTTATTTTGTACATTTCAGTAAGCAGGAGATTTGTCCATATGAACTGACAGGTCACCTTCAGATGCCAGTAGCAGACTGTTTATCACCATGCAGACTAGCATCTCATCTTAGCAAGTAAATATTAAACTAAAAGAATCCAATTGATTGTGGATGGGGGAGAAAGGCGTCATGGCCATATATTTTATTCAGTGTGCTAATGCCTCACTTTGATCCAACCAGGGGTCCTTTATTTTTTGTAAAGTGCTCATTCTGTTGGGAAGATGTGAGCTCAAGGTTATCTTTTAAAATTAGGGATGTAAAATAATTACCCATAAGGGTCAGGTTTCCTTAACTCTTTTACCTGTCTAATCTTTAAGAATCAGATTTCAAACAATTTCAGTTTATCCATAATTAAAGATATTAAAATAAATACAATCTACTCCTTATGAAATTTAATCTCTAAAGCAAATACAAAACATAGGCCCCAAAAGATGGATGTAATATGTGCCAAAAGCCCTCCTCTAGTTCCTAAGTGCCTTGTTTCTCAAAACTAGCTTATATTTATCTGCTGTGAATTCTGCATATATACATATTGTCTCCCCTAATATAATTCAAGCTGCTTGAGGGTAGAGACTTCCATTTTTGTGCTTATATCTATAGCATCTGTCATAATTAATGCCTGGCACGTAACATGATAAATGCTTATTGATCTATTTATAAAAACCCACCAGACAGGACAAGCTTTTGGCAGATTTTAGAGATTGTATAGTCTTTGGCTGGAGATGATAAACCCTCAGAGATGGGTCACTTGCATGAAGAGGATATGTAAGAGGCTCATGTTAAGGAGGATTTTGGCATATGCTATACAAAATTATAGAATCAGAACTTAAAATTTGGTGGTTTCTGAGAGATTATCAGTACATACATCTTGTCCAGTGTAGAAAATTCTCCTTCTAAATGTTAATGTTTTTCCTATACGTACATACTCTTCATGAATACAAACAGATAAACACTATTGTATGGAAAGGGCAGGGGAGAGGTTGTTGTGGTGTGGTGGATGGAGAGCTGATCTTAGAGTCAGGAAGATGTCCATTTAAGTCCTACCTTTGATACTTACTGGCTTTGTGAACTTGAGTCACAACCTGAAGATTGTGTGTTGCCCATGGATAGTAAGTGTGCATTGCCCATGGATAGGAGGCTAAAATGTGTAAAAGGCAAATTTGAACCTACACTTTCCTGAATCCAAGGCTAACCATCTCTCTACTACTACAGATTTCTACCAGTTTAAAATGTACCATTTAAAAATGACTGGCAGAGTAAAAATGATAATATAAAAAATCAGAATACATAATATTGATGCTAGAAGGGGAAATCATAGTAAAATAAGCATAAATCTCAAAACTTCTTTCTTAAATGACAATTGTTACATGGTCTATGTAGAGCCCTACATCCATCCATCCATCCAGCCATCCATCCATCCATCCATCTATCTAATCTATCTATTTAATATATCTCTCTACCTACCCCACCCCTTCTCTAGTTCAGAATAGTTCATAAATACTAGCATCTAACATGCCACATGTATGAATCCTAAAAATTCTCTATTACTAAGAAAAATTATTGGATATTCATTACACCATAATTCATCACAGTGAAAAAAAAACTATAAAGCAATTTGTACTATTATAAAAACATAACAAAACAAGTCTTCTGAGATCAGGAAACCAGAAGGATTATATACTATAATCAAAGAGCATAACATCTATATATTTCACTTCCTATATTTTTTGCTAATCTTAGTTAATTCAATAAATATTGATAATGATGTTGATTATAATCATCCCCACCCCCTTCAACACCTTTGGGACACATTCTACTTCCCAAACTACCTTCTGTTCTGCTGCTTAGGCAAATTCCATTATAAGTTTATGGGGTATGTTTTATTCATTTCTGTTTCTCAATTGTTAAAAGGTTCTATGCCAACCCCTCACTCCTCTCACTCACATTCAGGAGTTGCCTACAAAGACCATGTTTTTGTTTTTCTGTATCTTTTAAAGACTAGTATTTCTTGGTTAAAAAAATAATCCTGTGGATAGAGTACTGGCCCTGGATTCAGGAGGACCTGAGTTCAAATTCGGCCTCAGACATGTGACACTTACTAGCTGTGTGACCCTGGGCAAGTCACTTAACCCCAGTTGCCTCACCAAAAAAAAAAATAATAATCCTTTGACTATGAATCATTAATTCAAATAAACAAACACATATATTTAGTAGCATAAACCTAAATCCTACATTGGCATTTACCAGTTCTAAAATATTATGGAATTATGCTTATTTTATTTTTATGTATTTGTTTTAAAATGTTTATAAAGCATGAATTTGCACAGAAGATCTATGACCTGGACAACATGCTACTTACTCTCTCTTTCCACCATGAAACTTATATGAAAATAAGTATTAATGTTTCCTTTATTTTTCCCTAATTCCCAGGAATATCTCCAAGAATCTCTGCCTTTAAGTTTTGCCCAAGTAAAACTTCTCAGTTTCTGTCCCTATCTGTTTTTATTGAGTCCACTTATGGCATTATTGTTATGTTATGTTTTGTTTTGTTTTCCTTACCACTTTAGAAGCTGGCTTTGACATCACCACGGCAGCTGGGTTTTCATTGTGTATATGTGCTTCAAAATTACTTACCATACTAATAATTATGTTTGGTATATGACAAATGTTTTAAGGGGAAATGTTGCAAGAGTATTTATTTGTACAATGCAATGTATATATTCACAAGCCTTGAACTGTATTTTAAATGACTGAAGGTAGGCAGCAGCTGGTTATCTTTAAAAATCATCTATAAAAGGGTTATAGTATATGAAAAAGAGAATTTAATTGAACTGTCATGAGCTATTTCATTCCTACAAGCATATCAGTTGAATATAGTATTTGAACCTATCTTTCAGTCTCTACATTTTTCTTGTTAAATTATTTTATTAGCACTGTTTCAACATGATAAAAGGAAGCAGTAGGATAAAATGGCAGAAAAATATTATTTTACTCCAACAACACTGGTTTCAAGATGCCATCAATAGAAAAGTTAGCCCAGCTTTGAAGTTCATTTTAACAAAGCAAACTAGGGCTCCTACCTGCACATCCTCCCTCCCAAAAGGTGAATCATTATTGTATGAAGTGAAACAGTTATTTTTGGCACAATTTTGACTTAATTAGTCCTCCATTCATCCTTTTTACTCCCTCAACATCAACAACAAAAAGGGAGCAGTAAGGTGATATAGAAAAGAGAAATCAACATTGTTTATATAAACCAATAATTTATCATCAATGTGAGTTTTTGTTATGGGGCACATATGGAAGGTAGAATGTTTTGCTTTCAACTATCTGTACTGCAGTGAATTACTGAAAGTCAATATTCAGTACATTGAGAAACAAGGTTAAATTTTTCTTTGACATATTCATCTGTTGTTCTACCTGTACTTTGAAAAATGAACTCTGTACAATCAAAATTCTTTCCTGAAAAAATATTAACTAGTGCTACCACTGTAAGCTTCAAGAGAAAACAAATCATGATGAAAATCATCATGCTTAGTATTCTCTTAAAATACTTGTTGCTACAGAAACAACATGGTACCTTCAAAACGTGCCAAGAATTTATCAAGCTAAATGTTTTCCAGGGAATGACATATATTTTGTTTCAGGGGGGAAAAAGGAATCATAACTGGAAATACACATATTTGTATCAAACCTATATTTCCTAGCACTTACCAACACTTGAATTCAGATCTCCATTCTCTGAATCTGCTCCATGCTGATTATTACTGGCATGGTAGTTGGTCATAGCTTCTAATTTGATTTTTTTCACCTTCATTGCTTCTGCTATGGCAGCATTGGTAGCTGCAGCAGCCGCTGCAGCTGCTGCTGTCAGACCTATTAAAAATAGAAGCAGAACATAATGTAAATTATGGTATCATTACTCTTGTATGAGTTCAGGTTTTTTAAGTGACTTTTTACCAAGATGTCAATTTTCATATTTGAAAAAAAATATCAACCATCCCTATCCCAAGCATACCAATGGTATATTGCATATAGTCTCATAGTATGTTTTCTCTTGACCTCCAGATTCTCCAGTAAAAGTAAGGGGGCAGGTGAAATGAATTGTAAAATAACTGTCTGCCATAAAACTCTATGATTATATTAGAATCCAAGTTGGGCTTAGATTTTTGCCTAAATCTTTGTTTTTCATGTTTGTTTTTTGGTGTCCATTTCTTCTTATATTCCTCTAGTGATGTCTCTTTCTGATAGATTTTAATTCTCAGCAGGTTGATTTGAAATTAAACACTCTACCACAATTAGAACTAGTCATACCTTTCAATAACTCTCCAGCAAAGTTAGTTAATGAGCCTAGAATCACAAGAAGAAATATTTATGTGGTTCTTTGAGGCTAACACAATGTTTTCCTCAAAATAATCATGTGTGATAGGGTAGTACAAGTATTTATTATTATTATTACTATTATTATTTCTGTCTCACAGAGAAGAAAGTGAAGCACACAGAGGTAAAAATGACTTTTCTGGGACCACACAGCAATTAATGAGTGAGTCAGTGCTCAAACTCAGGTCTTAAAATTCCAACATCATTTCTTTTTACTAATCTTTCTTCCTCTGTATTAATATTTCCCTTATTAATAACACTTAGGTCCATAAAAAATTTATTTGGTAGAAAATAGTAATTAGCTAGTCTGAGCAAGTCCTGATCTGATATTATCTTCCTCCAAAAGCTTGTACCCTTTTCCAAATTATTTTCTTTTTATAGATGGCACCTCAGTTCTCCCAGGCCCACAGACTTGACACCTTAAAGTTATCATAGCATAGGGAATTAGAGGGAGTGTTGGATTTTAAATGGAATAACCTAGACTCAGAACATTCGTCTACATCTTTTGTAAACCTTGGAGAAATCAGGTAGCATTTTTGGTCCTGTAAGGGGCTAAAATTCTAGCTAGTCTGTATAAAATATCTAATGAGTGGTCGCTAATAAATTATAAGCTTTTGCAAGAATTTAGACTTTTAATCATTTATTAAGGAACATAAGAATTTGGTGGAGAGAGAATGGCCTAGATCATCTATCTATCAAAGGGAGAGCACATTTTTAGCTCCACTCTCCAACAGAGTCCTGATGAAAAAGAGTGAGAGAGCCAGCCTCACCCCTTCTTCCTCCCACAAGCAAATGTTGCTTCCTGACACCAAAGAAAAGCCACATGGCTTGCCCTCAGGTGCCTTTTCCTCATGGCAGAGCTTTCCTACAGTAGCTTTCCAGCAGGTGGTGTCATTCCAATCGTTACAGTCCTCATTTTCCTCCTCTGTAAAATTTGGAAATCAGATTAGATGATCCCTGATGTCCTTCTACCCCTAAATCTATGATCCTGATCTTTTACTCTTCCATCCTCCTCATTCAGCACAACTAAGTATTTATCAAATCATATTGAATTTCACTCCACAATAACTTTTGCAACTGTTCATTCCTTTCTGCTTTCATTGTACTCACTGAACTTGAAGCTGTCACTGCCTTTGCTTTACAGAAACACCCTTTTGACTGGTCTCTGCCTTTCTTTACCTTCCTTTCCATTATTTCTTTCTCAGTGATGCCAGAGTAATCTTTCTTTCTTTTCTTTTTTTAAGTGAGGCAATTGGGGTTAAATGACTTGCCCAGGGTCACACAGCTAGTAAGCAGAGTAATCTTTCTAAAGAACTACTCTGATCATATGACACTCCCCCCCACCCCACTATTCAAAAACCTTTAGTAGATTCCCAATGCTTACCAAATAAAATAAAAAATATTAACGTAGGCTTTGGAGACACTTTATAATCTGTCTCCCATATGCCTTTCTAGCCTTATTTCTTATGCTGTGTGTTAGCCAAACTAAACCATCCACTGTTCTCTGATGCTACTCTGCCCTGATGCCACTCCATATAACATTCCTTTCACACTGTCTTTAAAAAAAATCCTCTAGGAACAGCTAGGTGGCACAGTGGATAGAGCACTGGCCCTGGATTCAGGAGGACCTGAGTTCAAATCCAGCCTCAGACCCTTGACACTTACTAGCTGTATGACCCTGGGCAAGTCACTTAACCCCAATTGCCTCACCAAAAAAAAAATCTTCTTCCTTAAAAGCCCAGATCAAATGTTACCTTCTCTCTGGTGCTTTCTCTTCTAGTGCTAACTAAGTCTCCTCCATTATTGTCTCAAAACTCACCTATTTGCCTGCTCCTATGCACATAATCATAAACTTAGATTATAATTATTGAAGTGTATATATTTATCTTACAATAGATTTTAATTTCCTTTAGGGACAAAATATAACTCCCTCCATTTCTGTATTCCCCAAACTCAATCTATTACCTTGACCATAATTGAAACTTAAAAAATGCATGTTGAATTGGATTGAAATGAATTGAATATTAATATGTCTATGTGAAGAGGAATTCAACTTAGTAAACATTTTATCAAATATCTACTACATACAAAGTACTGCACTAGGTACTGAGATACAAAGATTTAAAAATGACACCGTTTCTACTTTCAAACTTGATTCCACCAAGAAGGATTTCACATGTACAAACATAAGGATCATAAAATGTAGAGGGTGATTGAACCAAAGGACAAATCCAGACAAAATCCTCAAAGAAAATTGGAAGAGGGAGAAAATATTTTCTGCTTAATAAATTAGGGCAAGGTTCCATGGAGAACGTGAAACTTGAGTTGATATTTGTAGGAAGGCAAGGATATATAAACAGAAAGAAGTGAAGATGAGCTACAGGAATAGGAAACAATCCGCCTGGATGAATTTGTAAAGGCCACATGCTCTTGGTGAATAAAAACAATATGGTATAGTGGACTGAGTGTAGGACCTGACTTAAGGAAGTTTACATCCAAGTCCAACCACAGCTATCTGTTTGATCTCAAAGAGTCGCTTAACTATCTCCTACAGTCTTAGTATGTAAAATTGAGTCAATAATTGTCCTAACTAGCTTATAGAGTTGTTGTTTAGAAAAAATGATTTGCAAAATGTTCTATGCAAATATGAATTAGTATTGTTATTGGCTGGAATGAAATAATGAAGAGCAAAATGAGTAGAAGCAAGAAAATGCTCTAGAGAGTAACAATAATATTGTTTTAAGAACAACTTTGAGTGAATACATTATTTTAACTATTATAAATACCCAAAATAACTACAAAGATCATATGAAGGAAGTTGTTCTCTATATCCAGAGACAGAACTGATAAATAGAAATATGATAGAATTATATATATGTATATATATCACTTAGCCATGTATAAGACTGGGGGAGAGAGGGAAGAGAAAAAGGGAAAAAAAGAAATTTACATGATAACTTTATTATATATTTAAAAGGAATACCAAGTTATATGTAATAGATTTGTAGTTTCACATACAATCATCTTAAAAAATTATACTATGTTGTAGAAATGCTTATTATATTTCATTCATTAAAAATAAAATACATTTTTTTAAAGAAATGTTATTGAGAATAGAGGCAAAAGACAGAATGTGGATGACTTTAAGTATTGGGCTAAGGAATTTATGTCTTAGCCTCTAGAAAAGAGGAAGAAATTGATAGTTTCTGTGTAGATGAATGGCATGGCTATGCATGTCCATTAAGAAAATTCTTTAGGTAACGGTGTAAAGGAGGAATTAGAGAGATTTGTACCTAAAGGTGAGGGAGCTAGGGATAGTACTATTAAAATAATTCAGTGAGAGTTGTTGAAGGCCTGAATTAGGGTGGTTTCCATGTGACTGGACAAGAGACCAATTTGAGAAGTAGTGGGTTAATATAGTATGACATGCTGTATGGCAATTTATTAGATAAAGCAAGGAAGATAATGTAAAAAGTGAAAGGTGGTTCTGTTGTCTCAAGTGGAAAACAATGGCCTGACAGTCATGAAAACTAGTAACCAACACTGCAATCAATGATCTGGGGGATGCTGTGCAAGGGATGTAACTTCTCTAGAATTCATTTCTTAATCTTCAGAAAAGAAGTCTGACCTATATACGATTTCTAAGGTTCCTTCTTGCTAAAAAAAAAATAATAATAAATTCAACTAAAACCACTGAGGGCTTACTATGTATATGACATAGTACTAGGTGTATAAATATGAAATAAGACACAAACTTGCCCTCAAGGAGTTTACAATCTGAGTCTATTATTTAGCAATTCAGATTATGGTAACCAATTATAATATTCACAATGGGTTTCTGCATTTAATATACTTGGTATTAAACTGTTGAATGAATGAATGGTCCTTATCCTAAGGAGAAATTAACCTATACGTTCTGCTTTGCTTACCTAAATACTATTTCAGTTTCTTAACAAACCTAATATCATATTTTGCTTCAGTGAATGAAAAATTGCCCTGAACTGAGCTGTGGCATATAACATAACTTAATCTCACAGTAAAAGTAGCAGAGACCAAATACTTTAAGTGGTAAAGCACAAACTTCAGAAGTGCATTTCTAAAAACACATTTGCCACTGATAAAACACTGGTTTATAAAATATTTAATTTAACACAGAAGTTCTACACTGGTATTTTTAGATCAGAGGAAGGATATAAAGTCATATATTACATATTTATAGAAGCTAAATTGGGTCACTGAAAAGGGACAGTGCACCTTTGAACTGAGGTTAGCATCCTGTATTCATTATACAATGCAACCATCTATAGTTCCTTTCCTTTTTTTTTCTTTTTTTTAAACTGACCCTGGAAAATTATAGCTAATGTCTTTGAAAAGACTGAATAGATCTTTACAAAAAACACTCAAAGTTACCTTGCCTTAAGGATATAAGATGACTTTGAATGAGAAAAAATGTGTTCAGATTCCATTTTAATTCTATCTAATAGGAAAGACAATTTCTATATGAATTAAAAGATATAAACATATACGAAGCTAGCAAATTCTGGCTTGGTTTTAAGTATAAATTATTAAGTCCTGCTTTCATTTCACTCAATCTACCAAATTTCATCTTTTCACTTTTATATAAACTTTTTTTTTCTGTTCCATTCAAATGTTCAACCTGTAGAAACTTGACTTGTATTAGAAATCTTGGCTATTTAAACTCTATAGAGAACTTCAAAGTATCATTAACACTGAGTCTTCTGTGAATTATTGCACTCGGCTAACTACACATGCTAAGATATGCACTGTGCTATAAAAGTGGCATCACACAAAAGGTGGACAAAATTTCATTGTTCAGGTAAAAAATACATAGTTCACCTGGGAGCCACAATGGTAGATTACAGGCAACAACCCACTCAAACTCTCTGAACCTTCCCCTCCAAACAACTTAAAAAATATAACTCAAATTGATATTTTTGGAGTGGCAGAAACAACAGAAGAGCAGGGTGAGGTATTTTTCCAGTCTAAGATAATTTAGGAGGTTTATAGGAGAAGTCTGTGACACTCATATGGGGACCAGACCGGAACACATAAAACAGCAGCAGCAGCAGTAGCAGCAGTAGGCATTAGAGGTGGCTGTCACATGGAAGCAGCAACTTCAGGAACTCTCAGCCTAGAGAGTGTTAAGGTGGTCAAAACATTGGTCACAAAGTGATTCTAGGGGACTTTTTGCTGCCACTGGGTGTAGTTGGTGCTGATGGGTAACTCCGTTGCCCATAAGCAGTTCAGGGTTACAGGTTGATGGAGAAGGAAGGACATGAGAGAAAGGTGATGATAAAAGAGAGGATAAAGGAGGCAGTGGTCAGAAGGAAAACATATGTTTAAGTAGGAAAAAGATAAAATGAAAGAAAGATGGATAAATATTAGAAAACAATAGAGGGAAATGCACCATTAGTAATCATAACTGTGAATTTGATTGGGATGAGCTCATCCATAAAACAGAAGCTGATAGGAGAATGGATCAGAAACCAGAATCTAACAATATATTATTTATAAGAAACACACATAAAACAGAAAGCCACATACAGAAAGTTAAAATAAGGTACTGGAGCAGAATCTCTTATGCTCCAATTAAAGTAAAAATAAAAAGCTAAGAATAATAATCATGATCTAAGAGAAAGCAAAAGCAAAAATAGACCTAATTAAAGTAGATAATGAGGGAGATTTCATTTTGACAAAAAGTACCACAAACAATGAAGGAAAAAATTTTTAAATTACAGCAAGTTTTTCTGATAAAGGCCTCCTTTCTCAAGTATTATGGCACTCACTGAGTCATATTTATAAAAGAGCCATTCCCCAATTAATGAATTGTCAAGAGATATAAACAAGTGGTTTTCAGAAGAAGAAATCAAAGATATCTATAGTCATATAAAATACTCTAAATCACAATCAATTTCAGAAATGCTAATTAAAACAACTCTGAGGTACCACCTCCTACCTATCAGAAATAACAAATTCTTTAAGTGATGAAGGAACATTGATACATGAATGAACTGTTGGTGGAATTATGAACTCATCCAACCATTCTGGGGAACAGTTTGGAATTATGCTATGCCCATAGGACTACAAAACTGTGCATACCCTTTGACCCAGCAATACCACTGCTATCTCTGTATCCCAAAGAAATAAAAGAATATTAAAAGGACCCATATGTATAAAAAATATTGATAGCAACTCCTTTCTATGGTGACAAAAAATTAGAAACTGAGGGGATGCCCATCAGCTGGGGAATGATTGTGATGGAGTACTACTGTGCTATAAGAAATGATGAGGTATGGGGGAAGCTAGGTGGCACAATGAATAAAGTACTGGCCCTGGAATCGGGAGGACCTGAATTAAAATCTGACCTCAGACACTTGACACTTACTCACTGTGTGACCCTGAGCAAGTCACTTAACCCTCATTGCCCCGCACTCCCCACCAAAATGATGAGGTATATGGCTTCCAAAAAACAGAGGAACGTATGCAAAGTAAAGTGAGAAGAACCAGGGGATTATTATATACAGTAGCGGTAATATTTTAATGATGAACTCTGAAAGACTTAGCTATACTAATCAGTGCAATGATCCAAGAAAATTCCAAAGTATTCATGGAAAAAAATGCCATCCACTTCCAGAGCTTTCTCTGAAGAACTCTGATTACAAATTGAAATACAGTTTTATCTCTTTATTTTCTTGCTTTTCTTGGCATGGTACATCTAATATGGAAATAAGTTTTGCGTGATTTCACTTGTATTATTGATATCATACTTCTTGCCTTCCCAGTGGATGGGGTGGAAGAGAAATAATTTGGAACTCAAAATTGTATTTTAAAATGTTAAAAATAAATAAATATTTTGTTTTTGTTTTTGTTTTTTTTCCCCAAAAGTATCTGGTTAGGTGAAAAGAGCATTGATTTTGAGTTTGGGGACCCAAGTTCCAGTCTTAGCTCTGCCAACCACTATGTGTGTGCCTTTTGACAAATTATTTCACATCTCTTGTTCTTAGTTTCCTCATCTATAAAATGAAGTGATTCAGCTAGATGACTTCTAAGATCCTTTCCAACTTCAATCTTATGTTCCTACTTTCTTCCATAGCATCACTATAAAATCTAAATCATTAATATAAAATCTAAACCATATTCAATGCAAGAAACAAAAACGCTGTAGATATACATTCAGAACTTTACATCTGATTTGTGTATTTATGTTTTAGGGATAAAATCCACTTTTATTATAAAGATATCTTATTTAGGTTCTCTTAACTCTAGTCTGGGTCCACATCACCTCTCCCCTTGGTTTATAGAAGTATACTGCAAATTAGTTTGACAGCCTTCAATCATAGATAATGTTTTATCTTTCATGAAGGAGGTCTAATTCTTATTCTTTCAACATATAACCGAAAATCATCAGTACTTTGTATTCTGCTAAGCTATAAATCTACTGGTTCTCTTTAAATAAATCCCCAGAGGGGGGGCAGAGGTTGAGGATGCATGAATTTTAAGGTAAAGGTGATATCTTATTTTACAAAATCTACAGGAATACAAAAGTATCATACCTTTCTTTGTGACTTACAAAGAGCAGTAGAAATGGAAATGTAATTTTAAAAAACCCAGAATTTCTTCCTACATGTGTTCACTTACTCATATTCAGGATTTAATCTAATAATCTTTGCTTTCTCAGTTATCAGGATGAATTCATGCAAGCATTCCTGTATGTATGTGTGCATGTATATATGTATGATTGTTTGTATTTCCTCTAAAATTTATCTCCCAAACAGTTAAAGTTGAAATCAAATGGATTCAACAGGAACTACAGGGTGCATTTGTTTCAGCAACAAGTGCCTTTATTGGCCCATGATATTTTGTGAAAAGTTTGGAAAAAACAAAATTCAAAAAACTCAATATATTACATTCAATGGTAGTTATCGTTAATACTCTAAAATTGATAAGCTGTTTATGTCTGGCATTCTTCCTGCTGATTATTCAGTGAGACAGGCAGCTTTATAAATATCTCATCACTCCACCGTCACACAAATTTCATCGACAGTGCTCATGCACAGCTATTAGCAATATGAATCTAACCATTACAAGAAGGAGGAAAATCGAACATGTGGCATTAATACGCAGTCCTGGTTCCTAACCATCTGATAGGCAGATGGTGGAAAGCGGCTTCTCCAGCTGAAATGAAGGGGCACATCATTTAAAACCTTGTTTGCATTCTAACTGATATCAGTGCCATATTGATATACATGATACATCATGGCAGTATTTGAACAATCTAGTTTGTTTCAGTCATAAATGTTTACAGCCTTGTTTTTTTATCTTTAGAAGCATGTTCAGAAGAGAGTATTTTTAATTTATGAAACCTATTGTTTACTTCTGTCGAACCAGAAGATTAGCGGGAGGCAGGAATATTAAAGTACCTCAGCCACAGCAATATAACAAAGACAGATGAATAAAGTGTGTTTCTCGATAAAAGATGTTAGTAAAGGAATTTTAAAATGAGCCCAGACATTATGTGCATTAAATATTTTTCCTCCTTTAAACATAGCTTTTCTCCCTTTTGACATATTTAGAAGTTTAATACTTTAGATAGTTATTCAGTTAAAGCATGTACTGTGAATAACACAAAGTTAGCTATCAAAAAGTTCAGTACAATTCATGGAGGAATCTAAATCATGACAAATCATATAGATTATCACAAAACAGCTTGAAGTATCTACTAACAGCTTTAAAAGTTTTAATTATGACAGTTGAAAGTTCACTTAGTCTAAAGAGAACTGACTCAATGCAACAGCTGATACTTATTGTTTTACTTTCTCCTTTTGCCTTCATCAAATGCCACACATACATAGTCTATCACGGTACTTTCACAAGATCTGATTAATTGGCCCAAGATAAGGTCTATCTCACTTCTTTTTTTTTTTTTTTTTTTTTTTTTTTTTTGCGGGGCAATGGGGGTTAAGTGACTTGCCCAGGGTCACACAGCTAGTAAGTGTCAAGTGTCTGAGGCCAGATTTGAACTCAGGTCCTCCTGACTCCAGGGCAGGTGCTCTATCCACTGTGCCACCTAGCTGCCCCCTCTATCTCACTTCTTTATAGCTACTAGAAAAAGTCAAATTTAGGCTAACCATTTTTCTTCATCATCAAATATTTAAAAGATGGAGTAAGTCACTAAGGTGTGTAAAGGAATGAACATTTGAAAAATAGTTTGGTTGCAATATCAGGAGGCAGAGATGTCAAGAGAGAGAGCATTTCAGGCATTGGGACAAGTGAAAAAGGATGGAGGCAGAAGATGGAGCATATTGCTTGAGGAAGAGCAAAGAGGCCACTGTCCCAGGACTTTTGATTATATAACTGGGGAATGGGGGAGGAGGAACAAAGGATAAGAAGACTGAAAAAGTAGGAAGGGGCCAGTTTGTGGAGGAGTTTAAAAACCAAACAGGAGATTTTATATTTGATTCTTTTTTTTTTTTTTTTTTTTTTTTTTTTTTTTTTTTTTTAGTGAGGCAATTGGGGTTAAGTGACTTGCCTAGGGTCACACAGCTAGTAAGTGTTAAGTGTCTGAGGCCGGATTTGAACTCAGGTACTCCTGACTCCAGGGCCGGTGCTCTATCTATATTTGATTCTTAAGGCAGTAGGAAGCCAATGAAGTTCATAGACTAGAAGGCAGTGTGTGTGATAGAATATAATATTAAAACTAATTAATATGAATTAAAATATAATAAAATAGGGGGCAGCTAGGTGGCACAGTGGATAAAGCCCCCGGCCTTGGATTCAGGAGGACTTGAGTCAAAACCTGCCTCAGACACTTGACACTTACTATCTGTATGACCCTGGACAAGTCACTTAACCCTCACTGCCCCCAAATATATATAAATATAAAATAAAATACATTATTGGGGTCTACAAATAGGGACATCTGGAGAACCTTATCATTTCTAAAGAATTTCCCTTTCATATTCAATGACATGTGTCTCCTTATTTTATGCCTTGCTTAATACTGATAGAGAATTACTAAATATATTTGTTAGATTATTTTCAAATCATATAATTTAGTGATGTCATTTTAAAATGATTATGTGCTATACAAATTTCAGTTTATATTATAATTATTCTTACTAGATTTATGAATAGACATGAATAAGAACTGTAAAAGATGAATTTTTTTTTAGAGCTGTACTAATAGAATATCAGGTTAAGGTCATAGTTTCATCAATGTAGAAGTGATGTGGTATGGAAAGTGTGCTGGGTATGGAGGTTGAGGACATAGCTTTGAATCCCATTTCTGCCCACCTCAATCACTTTGGACAAATGACTTAACCTATCTAAAACTAAACTCTCTCATCTCTGAAACCAAGTTAGGACTGAATGCCCTCCACAGGTCCCTTCCAGATGTAAATCCATGAACCTAAGGCTGGGGAGGGGGTAATTAACAGAAAATATACTCTTCTCAAGGAATTGATAATTTGGATAGGGAGTCACATTGTCATATACTGCTACTTACCAATTAAGAATATATAAACAACAAAATCATAGGCATTCTCTCAATTTATGAACAAATGGTTCTAAAAGTTTATTTGTGAGTCAGCTTTTTGGAACTTGAAATCAATTTTTAAATCTAAACAAAGTTATAAACATCATTTAGGTTCCCCAAACAAAACATTATTCTAATGGCATGAATCTTGTAACTAAATTCTCAGAGTATATTGTTTCCTTGGAGAACCGCATTCTACAAAATGAATGGTGACTTTTCTCTCTCTAATATCATCTTACTGGGGATTTTTTCACACATTATTATGGTAAACTCTCACAACAACATTCTGCCCTCCCCGCCCCCAGTTGAAGAATTTGAAGTTCGTGAGTTCAAGTAACTTGCATGAAGTCATATAGTAAAGCCAGGGCAAGAGTACAGATTTTCATACTCAAAAATAATACTGTTATAAGTGATGGTGAAGCACCCTGCTATCCCACAAATCTGTTTAACTCATAAAATAGTGAGATTACAGAAGTGATAATTCTAGCAGACTTGGGTACATAACAGGTTTTGTAGCACAGAAAAAAAAGTAGGGAGATGAAGAAATAAATCATGGAAATAGGACCAGCTCTAGGTAAAGTATGTTAATTGAACAAGTTTTTTTTAAATTTGTCATTCTTCTATCTATGTTTCTACCCTACCTTTTACTTACTGATGATCTTAATGCATCATTTTTTCCCAAACTAATCACTGCAGAGCCCCACCTAAGTCTTACCTAACTTTCAAAGTATTCCATGACCAAAATAACCTGCCCATCTTATGCCCTTTATCCCCCCTTCCCCCCAAAACTCATTACTTTCTATTTACTTCCTAACCTTAAAATATTACTTAAAACTTACCTCCTTTGTCATTTCAGCACAAACACCCCTAAATTGGAACAACTTCCCACAACAATCTCCATCAGGTGATGGCCTAACTCATCACTCAAGATCCAACTCAAAACACACCTCATCAATGAAGCCATTCTTTCAATGATAACAATGGATAACAATGATAAAAATCTTCCTTAGGATCTCTCAATTCAATGTTACATATACTATAATAAGTGGAAATGATACTTAAAAATGTGAAGTAAGGAAAAACAGGAGGGTAATAAAAATAAACCGGGGGGGGGGGGCTCTATAGAGGTATTTCCATTTAAAATGCACTCAGGGATTGAGCTTCAATGTGAAAACAATGAAAAAGAGCACAGACAGTTTTATTGCCCCCAACCCCAAAAAAGTGAATGAGAGGACATCATAAGATTTTGAGCCACATTCCTACCTTCTAATCCCTTTAATATGTTTATGATACTATTTATATACATACTGATGCTATCCTTGATGAAAATATAAGAAATAAATAAGTCGATAATTTTCTTCCAATGTCTTTTGAACATAGACACTATGATCTGGGACCTTAGTAACAAAACAATAAAACTGAGAAAGGAAGAGTTTAGTTTTATCCATTTTGAGAAGATAATACAGAGACATGTTGCCAAGCTCAAATAGAAATGGATCTCTGTGGGCAGCATGCTGACTTAGAAAACCACACATTAACTTTCTATGTTGCAATGAATTTTTATTTATTTTATTAAACATTTCCCAATTACATTTTAATCTGGTTCACGTCATACTCCGGAGTTTTCCCAGCTATTTATGGGCAGAGATGATGGACAGAAACAGTATAGAATAAAAGTTAATGTTTTGCTAAAAGTATGTTTCTCTGTTTTCCCCATGGTTTAACATCCTAGATTAGTACTGGCATTCAAAGTCTCCAACAGTCTGACCCAAATTTATCTTTCCAACCCTGTCTATCAATACCTGCCTTAGAAAGCAGTATGGTATAAAGAATACTCAAGTTGGAGGCAGGAGACCTGAGTTTTATTCTTTGCTCTGTCACTAGTTATAATGGCCACTTAATATCTTTGAAATTTGTTTTCCTTAATTTTATTTTTTATCATAAAAGTATTTTATTATTTTCTAGTTACATGTAGAGGTAGTTTTCAACATTTGTTTTTATAAGGTTTCTAGTTCCAAATTTTTCTCCTTCCCCCCCTCCCTAAGACAGCAAGCAATCAGATATAGGTTATATGTGTACAATCAAATTAAACATATCTCTGCATTAGTCATGTTGTGAAAGAAGAATCAGAACAAAAAGGAAAAACCTCAAAAACAAAAAACAAAAAAAGTAGAAACAGTATGGTTCAATCTGCATCTTGATTCCACGGTTCTTTTATCTGGATTTGGAGAGCATTTTCCCTCCTTGGACCATTGTATTGCTGAGAAGAGTCAAGTCTATCAGAGTTGATCAACACACAATGTTGCTGATATTGTGTACAATGTTCTCCTGGTTCTGCTCATCTCACTCAGCATCAGTTCATGCAGGTTTCCCTGAAATCTGCCTACTCATCATTTATTACAGCACAATAGTATTCCATTACATTCATATAACACAATTTGTTCAGCTAATCCCCAATTAATGGGCATCCCTTCAATTTCCAATTCCTTGCCACCACAAAAAGAGCAACTATAAATATTTTTGTACATGTGGGTCCTTTTCACTTTTTTATGATCTTTTTGGGATAAAGGCATAATAATGGTATTTCTGGGTCAAAGGATATGCACAGTTTTATAGCCCTTTGGGCATAGTTCCAAATTGCTCTACAGAATGGTTGGATCAGTTCACAGCTCCACCAACAATGCATTAGTGTTCCAATTTTTCCACAGCTTCTCCAACATTAGTTTCCTTAATTTCATAGTTTATTTCTTCTGCCCTCATCACAAATTTTCAATGATGATCAAAGGAGATAATATTTTTAAAGCACTGTATACACATGGATTCTTATTTTTTCACACAGAAATAATTTTAATAAGATCTGACATTTGTACATGGCTTTATAGTTTAAAAAGCACTTTATATACCTTAACTCATTTGATCTTCTGTGCCAATCTAATTAACCTACTCAGTGTTTATCAAATGAAACTTTTATCATCCCAACAATGAAACCTTTCTCACGCTGTTCCTGCTACATGCAATTTCCCCTCCACCTTTGAAATATCATTCATCATATCAGCCACACTCACATCTCAAAATGCCTTCTCTGGCAATTCCAACTGAAAACTATCTTTGTCTCCTTTAAATTTTTATTGGGTTGATTTGCTATACCTGTAGTTGGCCACTAGATGAAGAATTCTTTGGATATGTTGTTTTGTTGTTCAGTCATTTCAATCATGTCCTACTCTTCAGGACACCATTTGTACTTTTCTTGGCAAATATACTGGAATGGTTTGCCATTTCCTTCCCCAGTTCATTTTACAAATGATAAAACTGAGGAAAATGGGATCAAATGACCTGGCCAGAGTCATACTGCTAGGAAGTGCCTGAGGCTGAATTTGAACTCAGGTCTTCCTGACTCCAGGCACCTGTACTCTATCCACTCTGCTACCTACTGCCCCATTTGGATATAGGAACCTATAAAATGAAAAATAACAGCAGATGGCCCTAGTCTTTAACTTTCACAGTGACAAGAATGGAGTGGCAGAAACTGGAAAAGAAGTGCTGAAAATTCTAAGCATCAAATAGGTTTTTTAAATTTTTTTTTAAAACTTTAGCATAATGTACAATAAATGGGAAGTTGTTGGGCAATGACCAACAAATTGGCTTTACTATTGGAAAATCTAAGTAACCCTGACAGTGACATTTATGTGGTACATGATTTTATCTTAACTGACAGGAAACAACTGGTTATTGGTGTGGGAGTGGCATCTGAATTAGCTCTGGGATAGTGCAAAGGAAAAATCAACTTCGAATGAGAAGAAAGTCTAAAAAGGGGAAGGTTCTGTGGACAACAACATGTTATATCTGGCCTCCATTGAGTAATCTATTATAGCCAAAAATTGGGAAATAGAAAAAGGCAACAATAGTATCCATGATAATCACTTTTTCTGACAAAAAGGCTAAGGAATGTAAAGTAGTCATAACAAAAAGAGGTCAAAAGAGCTCAGCAGTCCCCTACACCAGAAAATAATTATTTTCTTTGCCATAAAGATAGACATGGCAGTAAAAGATAACATTAGTTCAAAATATGAATTCATTCCAATGTAGCAGCTGTCAGTAATGTTGTCTCATTTTTTTCTGGAACTGAGGGAAGCCTCGGAATACCAAAAGTAGAAAACAGATTTGTGAGAACTATTTTTGCTCACTGTTACAGAATTCATAATTTCTTTCTCCTTTGCCATTGAGAGAGATTTTCTTTCTCCAACTACAAGGAAGAAAAGCCACTACAATTAGAGTGATGCCATGGAAGTGTGAAGAGTGGAATCTGCAACTATTGCAATAACCTCTGTCTCTTGTGTACATGTATGAAAAAGAACAGAGTCCTCAACAGTCACATGTGAAATACACTGACTTACAAGAGAGCAAAAAGTTCTATAAGTGAAAGAAATGTCTATTGAAACCTTCTCACGAGGTATTTATGAGGTACAAATGAGCAGTATCATTCAAGAATATTCAAACAAACAACACAGAGAAATAATAAAATGTGGCAAAGTGGAATGAATTTGACTTTGTTTTTATAATGACCTATTATAATCAATAACTGAAAAATGTTTAATTTGATAATATTAGGTCAGAATATACTATGTGAGGAATTGGAAATGGATAGGAAATGTGCTGGAGATGATATAATATCAAAAGAACTGAGAAATCATCATGCAAGAGATGTCTGGGATAAGACCCTGAAGAATGGAAAAAAAAAGGTGTATCAATAGTATCTGTGGCAGGCCACACCCAGAACAATATATATTATAGGGAAGAAAGCAGCATTTATAATGTAAAGATAATTTCAAAGAGCAAATTTTCAGGCTTTGGAGCAGACAGAATTTCGAACTGCAGGAGAAATTGGAATATAGCCAGCAAGTAGCCCCAACCACATAGACTTGTAGGGAAGAAAGGTTTTTTATTTCATATGTAACACAAGGTGTTGAACTGGTGCTGCAGCACCATATGCATGCTTATACATACGTAGGAGCATACTAAAAGCAACCTAAGGAGGAAGCCTTGCCTCTTCCAACCTGTTGTATTATACAAGTCATGCAGGCTGCATTTACTACTACTATAGCATCCTCTTTGCGTAGAGAAGCGAAATAGAAGGGAGGGATCAACAGCATGTATCAAAAGTATGTATCTTTGGGGCAGCTAGGTGGCATAGTGGATAGAGCACTGGCCTTGGATTCAGGAGGACCTGAGTTCAAATCCGGCCTCAGACCCTTGACACTTACTAGCTGTGTGACTCTGGGCAAGTCACTTAGCCCCAGTTGTCTCACAAAAAGAAAGAAAGAAAGAATGAAAGAAAGAAAGAAAGAAAGAAAGAAAGAAAGAAAGAAAGAAAGAAAGAAAGAA
Organism: Dromiciops gliroides; assembly: GCF_019393635.1. Classification (NCBI taxonomy): domain Eukaryota; kingdom Metazoa; phylum Chordata; class Mammalia; order Microbiotheria; family Microbiotheriidae; genus Dromiciops; species Dromiciops gliroides. Next base: position 120,368,949 of record NC_057863.1, read on the forward strand.
AGAAAGAAAGAAAGAAAGAAAGAAAGAAAAGAAAAAGCATGTATCTTTAACCTAGGTTTGACCAAAATCTTACTACAAGGTAATTAAACCTTTGTTGTAACCTTGCTTGTATCAGATCCCTATGAATGTCTTTCTGATACTTCGGTTCAGGACAGCTTCCAGCAGCCACTTATGCAATGACCCTTCTGTCTCTTCTATTGCTCTCCTTCCTATAACTATCTTGCATTTGTATGTATATGTATCCATCTCTCTATCTGTATATACATATATTTATTTATTTATATGCCATTTTTGTCATTGGAATGTAATCTCCTTAAGGTCAGGAGTCACTTGACTCTTGACTTTTTATCTCTAGCATGAAGCATGTGGTTAGTATTTTTAAAAATTTAATAATTTAGTTATATCACTCTACTACCTGTGTACAAAATGTTTGCCAGTAGCTTTTCTATGACAATACCTGAAATAAATGAGCAAGAGATCATCAGTAATTAGAAAGTCACATATAAGGATTAATGTTATTATGTGTATATATATGTGTATATATATATATGTATATGTATATAGATATATAGATATAACCTATATCAGATTACCTGCTGTCTAGGGGAGGGGGGAGGGAGGGGAGGGAGGGAGAAAAATCTGAAATTGTAAAGCTTGTATAAACAAAAGTTGAGAACTATCTTTACATGTAACGGAAAAAATAAAATACCTTATATGTAAAAAAAAAAAATGGTTACTCCTAAAAAAAAAAAGTTGCAGATCCCTACACCTGCAATGGAAAGATGCTTGATATATTTGAGGAGGTTGTGAGTCTGATATTAGTTTATGTTTGTATCATATTATTAATAAAGTATTGTTCATATAAAAAAAAGAAAATCACATATATACTTTTTCATTCTCATAAAATCTTTTTGAAAATAAACTGCTTTAGGGATTTGGTGAGGGGGAGAGACTCAGATTGTGGTTTTATTGGTATTAGTAATCATTTATAATACATCTCAGTGATGTCCCTCTAACTTATAATATTAGAGAATTGTCAACAACTTGCAAATCACTATGTGACTTGTTAATGATAACTCAGCTTTTATGTATCAGAGGTGAACTTCAACCCAGACCTGTTTAACTACAGGGTTCTATCTCATTTCCTATCATGTGTACCCTTGGTTCCTTGAGAGAGGAAAAGGAGAGCTTTTGAAAATGACTACGGAGCATTAGTTTTTACCCATAATGGCACAAAGATAGAGAATTCAAGATCCCATTGTGTTTAGTGCTTGTTGTTTACAAAAAAAAAACACTGAAAAAAGCATTGTCATAAAGATTCTTTTTACAAGAATTCATTCACATGTTAATATTTTATAGGATTCCTTGACAAATGGATATACAGCTATAACTGTTCAATGACATGAGTTATTATTGTTAAGGAATTATAAAACAAGGGAAGGTGTGTTCATCAAGGGTAATCAGAACTATCATGCTGGATATTATGCATGGAGGAGAGAAGGAAGATGGATTCCCTATAGATAAGTTCTCCAGATATTTCTGTTTGCTAATGATTTTGTGCTGTTGACACCAATCCCCAAAGTATTACCCCAGATTATAAGATCCAGGGTTACTAAAAAAACAAAAACTTGTTCTAATTATTCATAAAGGAAAAACTAAATGGATGAAAAGTACTGTGTAGATGATGACACACAACTGGATGGTCAATCCACTAAGTTATTACATCACTACATATACATTACAGATGGGTGATGATTGAGTTGCAAACAGAATGAAATATTAATAAAAATGTGGCTTGGATTGCATTTGAGATACAGGGCAGTATTTTAACCAATTTAAAGCAGCTTCTCTCCAGTGCAAAAGCTCATATTTTTGGATACAAATGTTTTCTTATTAATTCCATTTGGTTGGACCTCTAGTACCATGATATCCAAAGAGTAAAAAATCTATTGATCCAATAAATAATGGAAAGATGGATGTTTTGTATAATTTGCTACAGAATTTTTCCTGTCATGAACTATATGCAAAAGAATGGCATATGGAAGGAAAAAGGATTGAAGTAGGATTCTCTAAGGTAATAAAGGATTGAAAAAGGTGAACTATTCATGTGACACAAGTGAAAGGTAACAGATGGACTATACTGGTACTGCATTAGTACTCAGAAAATATGTTTAGAAAAACGAAATTAAACCAAAGGAAGTCCATCGGCATGTGGAAGAATTATGGTGTGCAGGGAAAAAGAATGATAAAGGCTGACAAGGCATGGGTGGGTATCAATCTCCAGTGGTAGAGTGAATACCCATGTTAATATGATAAAATCATCAAGGTTTTATAATTGATCCATTAAAGTAAGTCTGTAACTTTTATTTAGAATGCTACTTTAAAGTTTGGTTGGTTTTTTTTCCTCCTATACAGTATTCTCTTTAAATATTTTCTAAACTCCTCAGGGGAAAGGTTTGTATAGTAAATTTCTTTGTCTCAACCTCAATACACAGTCTTGAACTTGCGAGACATTTGACAATTTTTTTTTATTGACTCCACATTGTGTTTGGATTATCCATTTATATTATTCTCAGGTTTCCTTCATTTGAGCATCATAGAGAATAATTTTAAACTCTTTTTAAGTTTCATTTTAAGAAAAAAATAGGCTATGTATTCTACTTATGAGGTTTTACTTAGAATGTGTAATTTACATCACTGGGATAAAAAGAATAGGATGGATCCAATATAAAATGCTCAATGGATTTTTGGTATTGCATATTTCGCTTTTGGGGGGTGGACTAAAAGATTTGTTCCAGCATGAAGAAACATTTTATTTTTAGCAAGGTATAGAATTTGAGTTCTTTGCATTACCAGAATTTTCCATCATTTCAAAATAAGTATAAATATTTATTTTCTCCTAAATATATTAATTTTGGCAGCTCCAAATAGAATTCTATTTGCAAGTGATTCCCACTAACTCAAATGGTTTCTTTTGGCCTCATCTAAGCTGCCCTATGAGATTATATTAAGAGAAACTAAATTACTGCAGTAGAATTTTTCACCTTAAATAATTTAAACTAATTGAAAAAAGACCAAACTCAAACTCTAAAACACTTCTCCAAATCATTCTACTTCTGCATGTCAATTAGTAATTCAAACAACCAACTAATCACAACATCTTGGTCAGAAACACGTTCTCAGTACTGTTTATACATGAGCCTACATTTCTTGGATGTGCAATACTAAAGGTAAAATTACAGAAGAATTAAAAATCTAAAATCAAATAGAGCACCTTCTATTGTACTTTAGAGGGATAAGGAATATCAGAGATTCGTCAATTACAAATTTAACCTGTATCTCAAATTCTACATGTATCTTTGAAAAGAAGTAAAGTAAAAGTAAGTAAAAGTGAAATCTCTGAAAATTATGTATACATTGACAATTTCCATTATCACTACCATCATCACCACCACTACCCCCAGTATGAAATAATCAAAGTAGAATCTAGTGGAAACCTTTATTTTCCACCAGTAAATGTTACCAATGTATAGTCAAGTCCTTCTACAGAGATCAACAAAATAATTAGTGAATGATGTTTGTTTTGTTGTATTGTTTTGGACTCAAAGATAATAGATTCTTTGATCTAAGTGCTATCAACAGTGGTATACCCTGTTAATAAAGGTATCCTCATATCATTAATATAAATTATCATCACTAAATTCTTTTTGTGAAATCAATGTTCAATTTATCTGTGAACTGGTCTATTGTGGTTCTTTCATTCTATCTGGATTATGCTGAAGTTGCAATATTAAAAGAGATTTGGGTGACATTTTGGCTCTTTATTATTTTAGTAATATTTCAAAAATACATGCATATTGTTTTCAATCATTTATTGTGAGAAACAGAAAACTCTAACCATGACTATATCTGATAAGGAAAACCTTTTGAAATATTTCTAAAGTACATTCTGTATCAAGACAACATATTTAAGTAGAATTTTTTTTTCTTAACCAACATTCATCTTTTCAAAAGCAATAGATTCTCAGTCTACACTGAGTCTGTTGCATTATTCATTTCATGTGCAACCTCATGCTGGACCATAAATTGTTACTTTATCTAATCAAAGGAGACTTAACTCTACAGAAGGTCAAAGGTTTAATTTTGTGAAGTATTATCTTACGCTATGAGTTTAACCGAAAAATAGAAGAAGAAAAACAGCCAAGAAACTGGTAATAAATGAACCTTTATTGCCTCAGGCATTGGCCTAGTTAATAAACTTTCATTGAAGGTTTCTTTCAACTGTTACGGACAATGAGGGGAAAAAAATCTTAAATTACAGCCATGTGTGACTTTTAAAGCAGTCATTCTTTTTTATCTCAACCTACCCAGCTCAGAAAAAAAGAGAGACAAAGAGAGATTGTCTTCGATTTCTTAACCAAAAATGTATGCCTCTAAACAGATGAAAAAGTGCAGATAAACCTTTGTAAAAGCAGAGGTCAGCTTTGAACAATATAAAAAAATACTTTCTGTAGGTGTTGAATCTATAGAACAATCTATTTAGCCAAATGTAAAACTGCCAACAGGAGGGGAAATAGCTTGTCTTTTTCATGGCTCTTACTCCTAAATTTTTGGTTTCCTGTTAAACATATGTATGTCTTATAGCACGGCCACCGCCGTTTAACAAACCTATTTAATGTTTTGGTGATTTCCTTATGTACTAGAAATGCACTTATGCACTATTATTAGATGAAAATGATCTGGTAGTGACTAAATCCTACAGAGTTAACAGAATACTTTTAATAGATGATGAATAGAGGGCAGCTAGGTGGCGCAGCGCTTAGAGCACTGGCCCTGGATTCAGGAAGACCTGAGTTCAAATCCAGCCTCAGACACTTGACACTTACTAGCTATGTGACCCTCACTGCCCCAGAAAAAAAAAATAGATGATGAATGAGTGTTCCTTATAGGAACTTTTGTAACAAATATGGTATTTTAGCTAAACCCTGACTTTAAAAAGAAGATTCATGTACTAGCATATCCTTGAAAATCCAATGGCCCATGTCATTATCAGCTAATATTTGTTGCATCTAATAATCATTAGGTAAATACTAGTTGATAATGAATCATATTCAAGTTCTTCAAATCCCAACAAAATATATAATAGGGGGTTAGAAACAATAACTTCTTGAGCATAAGGTGGGGGGCAAGGGAAGTAAAAGGGATTAAGGCCCAAATGTCCAATCTCCTACCCTCAGAATAGGACAGGAAGAGAGTTGCTAACTTTGTGATTCTTCCTTGTCCTGACTTACCTTATTCCACCTAGATAGCAGCATGGCTCCCGGTGGGGGCCCAGGTGGAGCATCAGTTTGGCAGCTGCTTGAGCAGATGTGGTGCTTCTCCTCCCACTCCAGGCACACATTTAAGAAAATCACCACTGCCACCTTTTCATCTTCCTGAAGCAATCATGGTAGGGATTTGTGCCCAACTAGACTGCCAAGCGAAAGTAGTGCCAGGCTCCATACCAAGAACTGTATTCCTGCCCAAGCAGTGTGGTTCAGTGGGGCAGGAGCAGAACACATTGGTAACCAGAAGCTCAGTTGCTCCATTACTTTTGCCAGAAATAGAAAGAAGGTCTTTTTGGATTGGAGAAAACTCAGAAGCATTCCATTAGTAAGTAAACAATAACAACTTTGGAAAGGGGAAAAAAGGGGATAAAGGTTAGTGAAAAGAAAATTAGAATCTGAAAGGGGAGAAGACTATGATGTTGAAAGTAAGATTAGAACATACGGAAGCTAACAAAGATGAGGCATTTGGGTTAGGAAGTCTAAAAGTATTTGAGAAGATTTGATCTACCTAAATTGTTAGTGAATGATAAAACCCATGGCCAAGAATTTTCTTTGCATAAGTAAGATACTAGAGAATACTTCAAAATGATAAGAAGTTTGATTTTTCAAAAGGATTCTTTATAAAATTAATATTTACTATCCTGTCTAGTATCTGACTGTATTGATATAGGCACATTAAAAGGGAGAAAAAAACAGAGGAAGAAGATGAAAATTAATATCTAGATCACTCTCTAGAAAATAAATGCACTTTATTAAGTTATGTTGATAAATATTCTAGTAAAGACTACCAAACTTCAAAATCTATTTAAATAATCTGAGTTGCTATATGAAAGACCGAAAAATAAATGTAGAAAGAGATGCCATGGTCACACAATGGATGGAGAGGTACAAAACTAGAAACCTGTTTCTACTTCTTTGTTCCATTAATCTCTGTTTTATGGGTTTGGGAAATCTGCTGTCTACGGCACACACAATATAAGAGTGGGAGAGAGAGAGAGAGAGAGAGAAATAGAGAGAGAGAGAGAGAGAGAGAGAGAGAGAGAGAGAGAGAGAGAGAGAGAGATCAAAGGAATCTGAAGGATTTATTAAAATCGCACACTAACTTAGACTAGCGTTTTACCTAGATAGACACAATTAATTAATTGTAACCTTGTGAAACTCAAAAATACTAAAGGGACATGTTCATGCCTGCAATGCAGTAACGTAGCTAAATACTCATAATCTTTCAGCCACCAGTAGCTTTTGTTGGTTTTTTAACCTAATCCACAGCTTGACACAGATCCTGGGGTAATGGAACACAGTTCTTTGATTGAAATAATATCTAAACATTGTTGAGCTAGCCTGGTGGCCTAATGGAAGTCTGTCTCTCTGAAACTCTAGAAACTCAAGTTTGGAAACAAACTGAGGCACTGAGCTCTGGCCCGTGAGGCCTTTTAATAAAAAGGCTTTGAGACCTGAGAATACCCTTTCCTGTTTAACTGGACTGAAAGCAGATTCAGAAATTCATCAGTGGTTTGTTCTTCTGAACAATGATACGGACAAAGCAAACATTTCTCACCTCCTCTTAAAGGGTGTTAAAAGAGAAATGGTGCGATTTCACTGCAGATATTATCTAATTGGGCACATAAACACCATGAGAAAAAACACATCTTAGCTTTTTGTCACATTTCTCTGTGAAGACTTGAGAGAGATCTATAAGAATTCTGGGCCATATCACAAAGAAAAATTAGCTATATATTTTCCCCTTAGTTAAAAAAAGGAAAGGTTAAACAACAATATTTTTTAAAAAAGTAAAACTACTGAAATGGAATTCAATATGAATATCTCAGTAGTAATATTCCTTTATATTTATTTGGAGTATGATGTCCACATTTGTACGTTTTTATTAGAAATTCAAGTTCAAGAAATATTGATCAATGACCCCCCCATATGAAGTCACTGTAATAGGTACTAGGCATGCAAAGGGAAAAAAATCCTAGTCCTCAATCCTTGCCCTTCCTGATTCTGAATTTTCAGAAATAAAGTACCCTAGCTAAAGTCTGTTGAGATAGATGAAAAAAGATCACTTTGCTTTATAAGGTACATTTTTAAAACCCTGAGTTTTATAAAAGACATGTTCTTTTTAATCATTGATACATAGGTATATTATGGAAATGTCTATGAAAGAATAAGGCTTCATAATTGTTTTCCTTAAGTTATATATGTGTGTATGTGTATGTATGTATGCATGTATATATTTCCTTTCAAAACATTGCTCAGTATAATTATGGTTCATAAGAAAGAAACTGTGACCTGAACATTTACATCTGGGACATCCAGGTACCACAACATTTGAAACAGAAAAGGCTGAGACCCTCCATCTACCAATCAGTATCTTTTCTTATGCTTGGAGATAGCTACTTAATTCTTGTCAATTTGCTTTTCTTTTCCATATTTTTAAATAAAAGTTCTTAATTATTAAAGATATACTATTATTTCATTAATTAGTTAAAAGCATGATCATTATTTGTATAAAATAAATAAAAGAATTCTTTCTCATGTGGCAGCCTAATATGCACAATTTCACTTCTATGAATTTCTAAATCAGTAAACTAATTGGATTATGCATTATGTCAAATTCACTTATCAATACTTCCCTAGAACAGTGAGTGTCCATGTCTATTGGAGAGGGTCTCCCATTGCTCTGCTACAGCGCTTAAGCTCATTCCTGCTGTTCCCTGAGGGTTCAGGCATGTAGTAAAATCTCTAGCAACAACAGCAGTGATAGAGATAGGGAGACAGAAAGGAGGAGTATAAAGGGTGGCAGAGTGCACTTCTGAGCCATCTTGTCGACTTTGGTCTTTTGTTGAACTATCTCCCTTCCTAAACAACTTTTGATGCCTTTAAGGAGAAGAAGTTCAATGAGGCTTCATTAAGAAATGATAATATATATGTGTGTGTGTATACACACATATATATATAAAACTTCACCAGTTTTGAAGTGCTATATGTGACTATTCTCAAGTTCAATTGCCAATTCCTATATTAGATCTTAGTTACAAATACGTTTTCCCAAATTACCTTGTACTTACTTTGTATACACACACACACACACACACACACACACACTTATATGTTGCTTTCCCAAATAGAATGTAAACACCTTGAATGCCTTATAATTATTGCAGCATCATAAGTAATTGTCTAATAAATGTAAAAATTGAGAAACTCATCATATCATTTCCACAGAATCCCTCTTTTCCTTTTTTTTCTTTTTCTTTCTTTCTTTCTTTTTTTTTTTTGGTGAGGCAATTGAGGTTTTGTGACTTGCCCAGGATCATACAGCTAGTGTTAAGTGTCTGAGGCCGGTTTTGAACTTAGGTCCTCCTGAATCCAAGGCCAGTGCTTTATCCACTGTGCCACGTAGCTGCCCTCCTCTTTTACTTTTTATATTTACTAGACAATTATTTATGATGCTGTGATAATTACCATACAATAGGAAGCACCATTTTCTTTAGTTTTTTTCCAATCATTTTTTTTCCTAGACTAATGTGTGCATCATTTTAAAAAATTAAAGTATTTTATTATTTTCCAATGACATGTAAGGATAGTTTTCAATATTTGTTTTCATAAGATTTTTAGTTCCAATTTTTTCTCCCATCCTTCCTCCCCTCCCTCTTCCCCAAGATGGAAAGCAATCCAGTATAGGTTATATAAGTACAATCACATTAAAAAATATTTCTGCATTAGTCATGCTGTGAAAGAAGAATCAGAAAAAAAGGGGAAAACCTCAAAAAACAAAAAACAAAAACAAAAGTAGAAGAAGTATTGCTCAATCTGCATTCATAATCCACAATTCTTTTTTTTTTTTTCTGGATGTTGAGAACATTTTCTATCATGAGTTCTTTGAAATTGTTTTGGATCATTGCACTGCTGAGAAGAGCCAAGTCTATCACCATTGTTCATCACTAATGGGGCAACATTTTTATAATTTCAATTTAAAATTTCATTTATAATGGAAATTGCTGAGAAAAGTGTGGTTTAATATTTTACTTTAGAAGTCTGTCCAATTTAGAAAGGGATATCTCTATTTACAAGCATATTACCAAACATATACAGTAATACATTTACAGGGGAAAAACAAGTTAGACATTTGAACTAAGATGATTGCTAGTAGTACTGGTCAGATTAAAGGGAAACAACCAAAAAAGCAAGGACACAAAAGGACCAAAAGAGGGCAGGAAAACACAGAAATATATATTCCATTGTCATAAAAACACTTTTTAACTAAGTATTCAGTGTACAGGAGCTTAGAATCCCCATCACAGCTTTTATCAATCCTATCAATTAAACAAAAATGATTGAGTGCCATCATCTGTAAAGCAGTGATCAATGGTAATACAGAGAATATGAGTAAGAGACAATGCCTACCTTCAAGGAAGTGTTAATCAGCAAGCAGAAGGGCTTTGTTATTGAACATTATTACCTGAATATACTCTAGCATGTGCAGTGACAATGTAATATGACAATAATAAATCTTGAGCATATAAGTCTGATTTAGTTTTAAAAGATATAATCAATGATTGATCATATAAAAACACACACAAATATCTCCTTTATATTTACTCTTAAATCTTTTTTTTTCAAAACAGAGTAGGGAAGTTAAGAAGAATGTATGTTCCATTATCCAGACCTGCTTCTCCAGCTATCAAGTCATCAGTTATGATTAAATAGGACCCTGGTATCCTAAAAGTGTTATTCACATTCCAGATGACCAACCTGCTTCCAGGAAATAGTTATTCCATTTTGAATATAGACTAATACTATTTTTCTACATAAAACTTTAGTTAAATACTCATTATTGCTTAACCAATTTAAGTTTTTAAAAGAGTATGCTGTCTTAAAATATCTCTGTTTCATTACTAAAATGCTTAAGGAATCTTCAAGGTCATGAAATCATAGATTTAGATTTGAAATGAAACTTAGAGATAGCACTTTAATCCAACACCCATATTTTACCAATAAAAAAATAAGGTCCATAGAGGTTAAGTATTGTTCTGAATCATCAGATAACAACTACAATAGCTGGAATTCAAACCCAAGTCCCTTGATTCAAAATTTAATACTCTTTCTAGAATATTATACTGTTCCTACAGTTGATATATTTGGAAAGTTAAATTTTACCTTACTCCACATGTGATCTCCCCCCCATTAAACATATAACATCGCTATATTTTAAATTTTTAAATATTTACGGAATATCAGTTCACTCCTTATACACTTTTAAATGAAGAGCAATCCAAACTTTGAAAGATAACATTGAATAGTTTTTGCAATTTTAAAAAGGTCTAAAATCTAAGAAATTAATTTTCCTGAGTTTTAATTATCCTAAGGAAGCATCCTGAGAAAAGTTTATGACTACCTTATGATCTTTCATCATGCACATTTATACAAATCATCATTTGAACTGGCAGTCAATCTTCCTTATAAGAAAAAATTGTGAGTATTTTATAACTGGTACAAATTATTCATTGACTTTAAGCCCTAATATGACCTTAAGCTGACTATTAAGAACTTCTTGTAAGATACATGTGAATAAATCCTAAGACTGGTATAAAATGGGTCAAAACTATTCATTTGTTTCTAATCAAGTAATTTGAGAAGAAAGGTGGAAAATGACTATGAAACATATTAGCATCTTACTAGCCTTTATTACTGGCAAGATCTTGATCAGTCATTTGATGTCATTGTTATATAAAACAATGAACTATGTCTTACTGGATTCATAACGTAGCTCCAAGCCACAGTAAGGCACAGCAGACATAATTATTACAGGAGAGACAAACTACAAGGAGTAATTAAGACTGATATATCACATAAGAGTCCCTACAAAGGTTACTGCTAGGCCATGATACTGACAACTAATACAGAGGATTGAGCCTAAAGGTGTTCACATAGACTTCAAAAATGCAAAGAAGCCAATGTTTCAGTTAGTATCAAGAGCAGCATGTTAGAAATATATCATGTTCTAAAAGCTGTTGTTTAACTGTTCATCTGTTTTGCTTTCACAAAGACATACTTAGGGGTACAACAAAAAACCTAGAATTCCATTTATAATTTACTCTCAGTTTTCTTTGGAATCCTTCCATTTCAAGAGAGTTCAGAAGCCATCAAAACTCCATTTAATACTTGGTTCATTTTTTAAATGCCATTCAATCTGTCCTTATAAGACTTACTTCAAATAATCAGCATGTTTATTAAGATTCCATTGGGTTAGATGCTGGGGTTAAAAAAGGAAAAAAGTGAAACAAACAATCCCTGTCTTCAAAGAGCTTACATTCCATTATAGAAGTGTAATAAATATATTTCTGGAAGAAATGGAGCATATTTTCTTTTGCCTTTTTTTTTTCTATCCTCAGAACTTAGAACAGTGTCTTACAAATAGTAAGTACTTAATAAATGGTTGTTGACTGATGTAAATATAGGGTATATATTATATAAAAAGTAAATTCTGGACACACTAAGAGCTGTGATTCAGGAAAGACCTAGTGAAGGTGATGGTGCTTAAGTTAAGGGTTTTTTGTTTTTTAGTGAGGCAATTGGAGTTAAGTGACTTGCCCAGGGTCACACAGCTAGTAAGTGTCAAGGGTCTGAGGCCACATTTGGACTCAGGTCCTCCTGAATCCAGGGCTGGTGCTTTATCCACTGTGCCACCTAGCTGCCCCTTAAGTTGAGTTTTGAAAGTGAATGGGAGGCAGGGGTGGGGGGGCTTGACTGGGTAGCACAGTGGATAGAGAGCCAGCCCTGAGTCAGGAGGTCCTGGGTTCAGGTCTGGCCTCGGACACTTGACACTTGCTGGCTGTGTAACCCTGGGCAAGTCACTTGGACCTCATTGCCTCACCAAAAATCAAAACAAACAAAGAGAAAGTGAATAGGGATCCTAAGTAGTAGAGATGATTAAGGAGGACAAATGCAGGCCTGGAGAAGAGCGTATTCAAGAGCACACAGCTAGTGATGCAGTGTTATATGTTAGGAATAGGAAGAACTATTGTGAGAGCAGGTAGCATGCAGGAAGGAAAGTAATGTATAATAAACTTAGAAACATAGACAAGAGACAGAATAAGAAGAGCTGAGGATACCAAACAAAGGAGTTTGCCTTTTATCTTACAGAAACTCAAGATCTTGATCTTTTTTTAGCAGGGTAACAAAGTACTCATATTTGTGCTTTAGGAATATCAATTTAATATCTATATGAAGGATGCAATAAAGAAAGAAGAGTGCTGAGGCAGGAAGTGCAGTTAAAAGGCTATTATAATGGTACAGTTGAGCAGTAAAGAGGGACTGAACTAAGACTGTGTTCACCTGAGAGTTAGGAAGGAGATGCAAGTAAAAGATATTGATGAAATACTTGACAACTGACTATATTTAAGAAGGTGAGTAAAAATAAAAAGTCAAGAATCACACTAAGATTGGGAACAGGAAACAGGAAGAGGAGTGGCTCCCTTAATAGAAATAGGAAAGATAGGAGAAGAATGAGTTTGGGAGAAACAAATTGATAGGCTTACATAGACTAACAGGTAAGCTGTCAACCCACCCCAAAAGATTTTCAAAATATCATATATGGGTATGAGTATTTCTTTATCTTCACACATATACATATATAAATAAATATATAGCATAAGACAATATTTACATATTTAATAATTAAACTACTTAAGAATTTGGGAATTTGTATTTATATGAGAATATGAATGAATATTTATTCAAGACTATGTGCGGCTACTGGTAATAGGCCCTAATTCTTAAGTACTTTAATCAATATCATTTATATATTATTTAGACATCACATAGATCACCATCTAACAATCAGGCCCTGGAATATAACCATTGCAAGAATTGTTCTAGCCCCCACTTAAAAAAAAATAAGTTCTAGGGGTTTTGCTCAAAGAGTATAATAACCACCTCAAGGGCCTCCAAACTTCAACAAAGTCTGATGTCAATACATTTGACCTACCGAAGAATCCAAAAGCATTAGTAACAAAGAACAAAAACAACTGAAGTCTGAAGGCACTGTGGTTGTCAATAGGCTCAATGGCTTTTTGTTGTTGTTTCCCTCCCCAAACTGTCATTTGCCTTTATCTCCAAAGGCTCCTTTACTTTACAAAATGCAGAGCACAGGCAGATGCTCCAACACTAGAAGTCTCAACAGGCTTCTGCCTGAAGTACTGGTTACACCTGACACCTGCACTTATTATACTCTGAAGAATATCATTCCTTATTTAAAGTAGTACTCTATAGTTCTTTTTATACTGATATCCCTGATATTTAGGTACATTAAGGCTAGAAAAACAGGACTCAAAGAAGTTAGATCTCTTTCTCTCTCCCTCTCTCTCTCTCTGTATATATATATATATATACACACACATGTATATGTATGTATGTATATATGTATGTGTATATGTATATGTGTATATACACACACACATATATACACATACACATACATACATATAGGCATGTCTATTTGCATAATTGCCTTGCTTAAGTAAAGCTAAATTTTTAGTGAAACTTCAAAATGGAAGGATGCATCTTTTTATGAATGTAGTAATGTAGTATCAGGATAGAATTTTAATATAACATTGTAAATGTATAGGTAAAAGATATATAACACATAAACATTTAACCTTAAAATCATTTGTTTTTATCCACATGTATCTCTGTGTATATGACAAATAAACATATATATATATATACATATGCACAAATATATATGAATACTTATGTCTTTGCCACTTTCCCTTTCATTTTTTTCAAAGAAAACCTGATTTTTAATACCACATTGTCTAAAATGGATCTAATTATTCCAAACTTCAAAACCTGTTTTCAAATATATTCACTATCGACAATAACTAACGAAATAGAAATATGCTTTGTCTCAGCTCAAATCCCATCTTTTGTAAAACAAAACAAAACAAAACAAAATAAAACCAAAAAAACCCCATACACTTTTCCTCATTTCTCTCAATGTTAGTGCCCTTCTTCTGAGATGACCTTCCATTTACACCATTTGTCTCTTGTATATGCATCATTGTTTGCATGTTGTCCCTTTTATTAGAATGTCAGCCCCTTGAGGGTAGGGATTGTTTTTGCCTTTCATCATATCCCTAGTGGTTAGCATAGTGCCTGGCATATAGAAACCACTTAATAAATGCTTGTTCACTTGTTTACTGTTTTACATCAGAAAATTTTGAACTCCTTATCTGTCTAGTATGGAATGAAAACATGTTAGTTGGGATCTGACAAAGTAATCAAGCTCAGAAAAAATATGGAGTAAAGATAGATTGCATAATGAAGAAATTGAATTTTGTATAGAAATGGCCTCTTTCTATACTTCAAAATATCAGGTACCCATAATTTCACTGATGCAGGAATTGCTTCCACTAACACAGATCACAAGCTCTCTGCAACTTAATAGATGATCTTTTAGAGTTCCTACTATCAAACCATCACTTCCAGGGCAACCTGATGATGAGACTATCTATATTTGGCTAAGTAGTCTCACACAAAAGATGTAGTATTACTCACTTTACCAATATTTTTAGCTTTTTTAGAGTGTTAGAATCAGTTATTGCTAATGTTTGAAGAATCCAGGGATATCTTCATTCCCTGAAGAGAAATCAAAGTAAGGCTTTATGGAGGAAAAAGTCCCTTTTAATGATACTTATTGTGCGTGAGAAAATGGATAATTTCTAAGAGAAGGGAATGTGTTTAAGTAAAAGGCATTTAACCTGTCTCTTCCTCAAGGGATTTGTCTACCTTTACATGGTGTGTGGGCAATGAATTCCTATTTGGCTCTTACATCCATCAGAGAATGTAATGCTACTCCTGATTACATAGAAGAAATTTCATGACAAGAGAAATATGATTTTGATCAACCTTGAGCAAATGGTGGAGAAATAGTTTGCATCTAGAATTTACCTAAATGCATTCATTTCACAAATTACAACTACTACATCTGAAAATACAATTAATCTTTAAAATAAGCTCAAAAACCAAGAAAAATAATCCTTTGATAGCATCAGCATATATATATATATATATATATGTATATAACCTAAAAGATGTGTGGCCTATAAAAAAAAAACTAGAATATAAACTCCTCAAGGATGGGGTCTATGTCTTATTCTTCCTTTATTAATTATACGATGGGTGTTTAATAAATGATGAGCCAGTTAATTTGCTGTTCTTCATTGATTAAAGAGATTATTGTAAAAATATTTAAAACATTTGCTTCTTCAAAAAAAATATGTGCATCCATGATCTACCCACCAATTCAGTTTCTCTGTCTGTTTTGTATTTGTATTGATCTCTTGTTGTGTCAGGCAAATCCAAAGACACAAATTGTTTTAGTTAACATAACTCCTAACTGTTTGAATCAACTAAAGAAATAAAGAAGTTAAATGGTTCCAAGATAATGGTATTGAAAAAAAAATAGACTATATATTTTTTGTATTGATATTATTTTTAAATAATTTATCTAATTTAAAATTTATATAAAGAATGGGGTCAGAGGTGTGACTAAAAGAAAATTACTAAAATTACTAATAATTACTAAAATAATTACTAAAATTACTAAAGAAAATTTCCTGATGAGAGTACTCCCTCTGCTAATGAAGGGTGGCAACTTCTCTGAAACTTTTATTCTTAGAGAGTTGTACAAAGCACTAAAATGTCAAATGACTGGTACAGGACCACACATTCAGTACTTTTCAGATGGGGGAATACTTGAATCCAAATATTCCTGACTCCTAGGGTAGCTTTCTATTCACTATGTCATGATATTAATCAATGTCCATCCATCCATCTATCTATCTATCTATCTATCTATCTATCTATCTATCTATCTATCTATCTCTCTATCTCTCTCTCTATCTCTCTGTCTGTCTGTCTGTATCTCGCTAGATTACTTCAGCATTACATAAACTTTTTTTTGTTTGTTTTGTTTTTGGTGAGGCAATTGGGGTTAAGTGACTTGCCCAGGGTCACACAGCTAGTAAGTGTTAAGTGTCTGAGGCCGGATTTGAACTCAGGTACTCCTGAATCCAGGGCCAGTGCTTTATCCACTGTACCACCTAGCTGCCCCATTACATAAACTTTTAAAATGAGAACTTGGAATTTTAGCTTCTGAGCTTAATTCAGGAATCCATTATTCTCTCTTTATACTCCTTGACTGTGAATAAGGTTATACAAAGCCTTGTATATTTCTCCATTTATTTAAATCTTTCCTCTTACCCAAATTTTGATAGATTTTTATTTATTCGTTTTTCATTTCTCTGAAAAGATATACATCCCCTCTCCTCCTTGCACAGGCTTTTAAATGTTATTTTCTTGAATTCCTCTTAGTTTTAATTTTTCATGTCAATTCCATCTCTTGAATCTTTGTCCACTGGCCTATAACAAAGTTCAGACATTTCCCCATCTTCCCAAACTTGTCTTACTTGTCACTTTCATTGTCTTTACACTCTCCAGAGTCTTCCTGCCTCAGCATTTGTTTGACCTTCACAGCTTAAACACTTCCACATAAATAGTATTTTTTTCAGAAACGTAAGTAGTGTGCTTCAGATCTCTAGAATAATTAACACGCAAGTCAGCCTCATGAACTAACTACATTCAAGATGGGAAGCATCTTATAGTAACAACAAAAATGGCACAAATTCAATAAAAAATGAATTTAGATTCCTCATTTAACCTATATTTCTATTGAACCATGTGTTGTACATTAAAATGTTGGTGTATAAGTGGGTCAAAAATAAATGCCAGTAATCTTTAGCTTTAAAATGCTTAAATATGGTCAAAATATGTAATAGAAGTAGCTCTATACAGTAATAATGCCTGAAGACATTAAGTATGACAACAATACATATATTGATTTTACCCCATTAAAGTAACGAAATTAGATTATGTTAATCGATTCTTGAAATGTAATAGAGGAGCAGATATTGTCTCCATTATATATTAAGCAACATACATTTCATATGACATAATTTGCAGATACAGTATTTGGTTTCAACAGTATAATCAACAATCAGCAAGTGTTTATTTTCCTGAATGGCAAACCACATAATATGTTCTTTGAGTCTTGATGTGGCCTTGATGTTCAAGACATATTTGAAATGTGAGCTCCCCAAAGGCACCAATCCATTCACAATTAATCACTTAGGTCTCTAAACCTTATATTGCCATATCCCAAATGAGAGGAGGTACTGAACTTGGACTGTCACTAAAACCTGTCTTAGCAATCATGTTTTCATTTCGTGGGAGAACAAATACTAAGGAAAGTCAAATGCATGCTTAATAAAACAGGCTTTCTAAAATGTTTCTTTTCCATGAGTACACACCCACATACAACCTGAATGAATAATTAGATTTATTACCATATATCTATTTTATTATTATTATTTTAAGCTTTGTTACTATTTAAATGTTTCTCCACTCCTTTTCCTGTGCTTAGTTGGGGTTAGGGGTGGGAAGTCTTAATATAAAGATATGTTTATAGTACTTTGACCACAAAGCATCCACACTATTTGAGACAGAAGTATGATATAAAATGAGTTAATATCTTAAACATGCAATGTAATCAAGTCTTGGGAACAAAAAGTCTACATTCCAGAAGCAAACTGTGAAGCAAAGATTAATTTGCATGATGAATACACCAAAAATTGTAAATCAGCTCTTTTAAAATAGGAAACAAAGTGGCATAATCATCATGTTATTTACCCTTAGCTGGGGGCTCCCGGCAAAACTTGCTAACAGGGTGTATTGCATTAAACAGATATGTACTGTCATAGGAAGTTGCATATTTGCAGTGGAGACTTACTCGAATCTCACACTCTTGAGCTATTACCAATAAGTAATTATACAACTGCATTTCGAATGATAAAATCCCATAGCCATGCTTGTTCCCTTCCCAGTGGAAAATATCTCGTGAAGCAAAAAGTGGTTGTGGGATTCAAGAGGAGGAAAACACATACCATAAAATATAATTAAAAATTGTGGAGGCTGCATATGACAAGAATAACCATAAAAAACAGATACAAACCAGCTGGCTGTTAACAACTTCTGAGTTATAAAAATCTTAGGCCTGCTGCATAGCACTCAATTCGATTTACATAACCACAGAGCTGACATTCCTTTTAGGCTCCTCTGTTGGGGATTATTTTGACATGTTTTAAGGCAGCATAAAAAGCAACTATGAAAGGAAGACATGTATCATCTTACATAAAAATTCATTCTGTCCTTAAGATTCAACGTTCAAACTTTAATCCGACATCTTTACTAGAACTGGAAAATATCTTCAATGGCTACTGCTACTTCGATTTTATTACAGTATTCCTCTGTTGCTCATATTTTTGATATAGTTGATAGTTTTGCTTGTGAATGTGTGTGTGTGTGTGTGTGTGTGTGTGTGTGTGTATGTATGTACACAGACCCTAATCGCTACTAAGGAAGGCAGTGTATTGTAATGAGAAATGTGCTAGATATTGACTTAAGGGACCAAGATTTGAATCCTAGCTTTGTCACTGATTTTCTATGTGACAAGTTAGCTCACTTCTCTGGACCTCAGTTTTCTCATCTTTAAGTGATGGGATTACAACCTTATCAGCTCTAATGGCACCTACTCAAGGAACAATATGTATTGATTCTGAATCTCAGCTAATATTCTAATTATTCTACAAATATGCAAAAGGGGGTAAATGATCAAAGGGGGAACACTTCCTAGTATCAAAAACAAAAAACCCCAACAAAACCTGGAAATAAAATGCAGAACACAGCAGTTGGGGAATGAGTGAACAATCGCAGTATGTGAGTATACTGGGATATTATTATGTCATAAGAAATAATCATTATGAGGAACTCTGTGTGTGTGTGTGTGTGTGTGTGCGTGTGCGTGTACACACATATACACAAAATTATAACCATAATACTAATAAAAGTAAAATTTAAATTCTGTTGAATTCAAATGAAATTCATCAATATCAGGGAAAATAGGAAATAAACTTTCCTTTTCTTAATAGAAATGTGCTATGCTATAGGCATGGGATATTACATATACTGTTAAAAGTGATCACACTGTTGATTGTTACTTTTTTATTTCTTAAAATAAATTGATGTATTAAAAGAAGTCAATGATATATGTATTGAGATATTAGTCTGATGTAATGAAAAGCAATGTTAATCAGCTGTTATAAGGAAAAATAATAATTTTGGGGACAAAACATGATGCAGACAGAATTGTGCGACACTAACATACTTTGCTATGGGGATTTCAAAGTACACAAAATAAAATAAAATCAATCTTACATTGAATGAAGTTTTGATGTATAAATACTGACAGCTTACATTGCCCAGAGCAGAAAAAAAGTTTTGGTATTTGAGAATTTGCTTGGTTCACTGTGTTGCTTGAAACAGGGCATTTTGTGCCTGTTTTATGCTTAATTAAGGCACCTGCTTAATATGTATAAAGTGTGACCAAATTGGACTTTCCAACTTTTGGAGTTAAGTTGACTTAAGGAATGGGTCTATTTATTTGGGGATCAATTTTTAAAAATCTTTTTTAAAGTCAACCTAATAGGGCTATAATGCACAACAAATCACTTTATTTTTCCATGAAACAATTTATAAAATCTAAGATTAGCTTTATGTAAATAAAATACTGAGATCAACTTTCTGCTAAGTTATTCCATATTTGAATGTTGCATTAATTATTTCAGGACATGAATGGAATACTTACTAGACTGAAGCATGGAGGAAATGAGCTAACAGAAACATGTCCCCCAAATCAGGTTAAGGAAGGTTAATACGAATAAGTCATCAAAATATTTATTTACTATACAATGCAGGAGTGGATATAAAGATCCAGATAATATGGATTCTTAACTTCATGGTGCTTCAAATCTAAATGAGAGAAAAGAAATGTAAACAGATAATTTTTTTCAAAAGTGAAGCAGTATGCAATTCATGGCAAATGAGTGATAAAGATCAATTAAATATTTGTGAAGTGAGTATGTGGAAGGCATTTAAAGAGGATGAACTCAGAATGAAAAGGAAAAAAAGGGGCACATAGAGTTCATAACTTTAAGAAACTGATAATCTTTTAGGAGGGGTAGAACCAGGTCCTTAGTTTCCTTATCTGAGAAATGGGGCTTGCATAAGGGGCAGCCATATCAGTATTGAAAAGTCCTTCCTGCCCTTTACCTCATGTGCTATTATCCCTTGCAAAAAAACAACAACTATAATATAATTTAGATTGGAACAAGGGCAAAGAAGAGATCTAGGGAAATAATATAATTAAATTTGAAAAAAAAAAAGAGAGAGATCACTTGCATCTGGAGGACCAAAGAAGTGTCTTCATGGAGAAGGTAGCACCTGAAATAGTATTTGAAAGTAAAGGCTTTCAGTAGGCTGAGTAGTATTGTGAAAAGAACTCTGACTTTGTATCCAGAAAATACTTAAATCTTAATCCCAAATTTGGCATTTTAGAATTAGGTGACCATGTCTCTTTAACTTTTCTGGGGGCATTACCTCATGCATAAAATGAGAAAGTGACCATGTTATTCCTAACATATTTGTGTGTCATGGATCTTTTGGAAATTATGGTGAAACTTGTGTATCCTTCTTATAATGTTTTTAAAGGAATAAAATAAAATATATAAAAAGATAAATAAAACAACATTGAAATTCAGTAATTATTAAATATTTTAAAATAATCTCTAAGGTTCTCTTCCAGCTATAAATCCTATGAAATGATCTATGAATCTCTTTGAGTCTTGGTTACTTTATATACAATGGGAGATAATATTTGCCCGACAAATTTCATACAGTTGATTTGAGGAAAACAGCAAACCTCAAAATTTTATGGAAAAGTAAATTATTATTCATAGGTTAAGATGTAGAAGGAGTGTATTATACAAATTAGGAACAGTGTGTACAAATTCACATAGGTAGAACTCTATAGGATTACATTAAAATTAGTACTACAATTTTGACTGTAATTTAGGGAAATAGTGTTAAATAAAGCTGACTTACTATTTGCTATTAAATGATACAAGTATGTATGCAAGGATGGTTTCAGAAAAACTTGGGAAGCTTTATATGAACTCATGCAAAGTGAATTGAGCAGAACCAGGAGAACATTGCACACAGTAACAGCCATATTGTAAGGATTTTAGCTAGTGAAAGGGAAAACTAGTGAAAGCTAGTATGAAAGATTTAGTTAGTTTGTTCAAGAGAATGATGAAATAAAATTGCAAAGGATCCAGGATGAAAAATGCTATCTGACTCCAGAGAGAGAACTGATAAATTCTTAATGCAGACTGATTCATACCATTCTAAAAAAACAACTTTATTTTTCCTGTTTTATTTTTTGTCTGTATTTTCTTTTGCAACATGGTTAATATGAAAATATGTTTTGCATGACTTTATATGCATAAGCAATATCAAATTGTCTTCTAAAGGAGGGGAAGAGGCAAGAAGAATGAAAGAATTTGGAACTCAAAAATTTTTTAAATATATTAAAATTTTATATTCAATTAGGAAAATTTAATTAAATCATAAATATATATTTCAAAAGCATGAATGCAGTTAATGAAATAAGAATGGTAAATAATGGATAGATAACTTTTCAAAGGATCACTAAGATTTGGTGTTCATATCTGCTCAGATATGAGAAAGGAAATAGTCAAACTCTAAGATTTTAAGCCCAAATAACTGGAATAATAGTGGTCACAAGGAAATCAAGAATGGAGGTCAGTTGTTTTGTTTTGGAGGGAGGAAAAGGAAATAAAATGTTTAGTTTAGACATAGATATGTAGCTGGATATACAAAATGTGGAGCTTTAGAAAGGAAGCTCCAGGTTAGAGATACAGACACAAGAGTCATTCCCTGCAAAATGAAAGATGTCAGCTCTCCAAACAAAAATGAATATATTAAGGTTGAAATCGTAAACTTTCTATAGTCCTTTTTTGTTTCTTTTTTGTCTTATCGGTGGCCTTAATCACTGGTTAATAACAAATAATAGCAATCTGAATTCCACAAGATTCTTTAGAATATAAACATTTTATTTCAGCAGATTTTTAAAAATGTGTTTCTTTTAATGCCAAGATCTTCATGAATCAGGAATGAGAATGCATACTAAATTTAAGGAGGACCATGGAATTATAGAGCATTTCCTACTCTATTGATCCAAATTAAGTAATGACATTTTACTCCAAGAAAGTATACGCTAATGGATGTCATAATAGAAACCAAGTGAATCTAACCACAATGTTGTGAGCACTGAACATAATTTAATCAATTAATGTATTTTGGATTTTCATGTGCTTCAACAATTAGTTGTACCTTATACACATACACACACACACGCACACACACGCACACACACGCACACACACGCACACACACACACACACATATATATATATATATATAATATGTATATTTACATATGTGTATATATCTTTGGATGGATATACAAATCAATACTCCAAATTATGTTAATAAAATATTTTGTTTTTAAAACTGTTTAAATTTTTATTGGTACCTTTTTTATACATTGAATTTATTTCTGAATATATTTCTCCCTCTTTTTCTACCAAGGAACCCATCATTTTTTTTAAACAAATAATATAAAAGAGGAAAAGTTTTAAGAAACCAAATTTGACAGTATATGCAGTATTCTATACCTATAGCTTCCTTCCTTCATCAAGAAAGAAGGGAATTCCATTTTCTTATCACTTCTTTTTGGCCAAGCTTGGTCATTACCAAGTTGCATAATTGTTTATTGTTATTGTGCTCTTCATTTACATTGTTTCATTAATTGTTTATATTATTTTCTAGGTTCTACTTATTTCACTCTTCATAATTTCATATGTATTCTCAAGCTTTTCTAAATTCTTTATATTTATCATTTCTTTGTAAAATGTTTTCATTTTTATATTACCTAGATTTTCCAATACTGTCTTCCTTCTGCCCCCACCCAGAAAACAATTCCTGAAAACAAAAAATATTCATCTTTAATTATAGTTCAGTGATATCCCATTATATTTATATACCATAATTTGTTTTAACCATTAAATCAATGTGCTTCTACTGTTTCTAGTACTTTGCTATCACAAAAAATGCTGCTGTGACTATTTTGGTGTAGATGTGACCCCTTTCTGTCTTTGACCTCCTTGGGGTATATGATTAGCAATGAATATTTTAGTCAGTTGGGGGGGATATAATTGCAAAATTGCTCTCCAGAATAGTTTGACTAATTCACAGTTTGATCAATGGTGTATTAGTGTGTAAATTAACTTAGGTAGCAACATCATGTTGCTTGTTTGTTTGTTTTTAATATCAGCCCAGTCCAAGCATTAGGACTAAATACCCTCCAATCATTTATTTCATTGAAGTGTTCTGCGATAGTATCTATACAAATCTTGAGTATATCTCAGTAGATTTATTCCCAGATACTTAATGTGTTTTTGAAATTGTTATCAATGAGACTACCCTTTCCATTATGTCTCCCAGGATTTTATTATTGCTATCTACAGTAGTTACTGATTTTATTGTCTATCCTGCCACTTTATTGACAATACCTGTAAACTACTGTCATCATCAAATAGGGATAAATGTTATGATGTTTTTTAAAAAATAAGTATTTCTAAAATAGGATTTCATTTGAGAATTTGGAAGAAAATGACTAGCCACTTGGAGATATTTTTGAAGTTCATTTTCTAGTTTACAGAATCATAGAAATTTTGAAACTGCACTTAGTATTTGGTGTTTACTCCTATCACGGTAATATATATTCCAACCACCCAGAATGACAATTTCACAGCATAGGTATTTATTATCAAAAGTATCTTTAAATATATACATACTGGCACTTCTGAAAAACATAATTCAATGTAGGAAACCAAATTTCCTCCCTGATTTTAATAACAATTTAAAGATACATTTTCCCAGTGTATTTTTGACCCCAAACTAAATAGAAACCAAAATTTTAAATCCCACAAGTTCAGTTATAAAATGTTAAGATCTCTATGGTTCACTGTGGTCTCTGGATGAAGCTACTTTCCCCTCTCCAGTATGGAGAGACAGTTTGAGGGAGAGGTAGACAGACAGGGAGAGAGAGAGAGATGAAGAGAGACAGAAGAAGAGACAGAGACAGAACGAGAGACAGAAAGACAGACAGTGAGAGACAGCGAGAGACGGAGGAGAGATACAGAGAGAGATGGTACAAATCTGACTCAGATTTCTTCTTGTATAGTTTGCCTCTTACTCCTCATCTTCTACCAAAAGACCATCTCACATATAGTAATACCATACTCCTACAAATACTTAAAATAATTAAATTAGTAAGCAGAAATTAAAAAAAATAGTAACTAGAATTGTCACACAAAAATTTAACAGAAAAAATGCAGGATTCTTTTAATTTAAAATGAAATGGCATTTCAATATAAATGTTTTTTAAGAAAATGACCTTATGGCAAAGAATTGGAAATCGAGGGAATGCCCATCAATAGGGGAATGGCTAAACAAATTGTGGTATATCAATGTAATGGACTACTATTGTGCTGTAAGAAATGATGAGCAGGAGGAGTTCTGAGAAACCTGGAAGGACTTATAAGAACTGATGCTGACTGAGAGGAGCAGAACCAGGAGAACATTGTACACAGTAACAGCAACATTGTGTGATGAACAATGGGGATAGACTTGGCTCTTCTCAGCAGTGCAACAATCCAAAACAGTTTCAAAGAATTTGTGATAGAAAATATTCTCAACATCCAGAAAAAAAGAACTGTGAATCATGAATGCAGATCAATCATAGTGTTTCTACTTTTGGACTGTTTTTTTTCTTCTTGTTTGAGGTTTTTCCTTTGTGTTCTGATTCTTCTTTCACAAGATGACTAATGTAGAAATATGTTTGATGTGACTGTACATATACAACCTATATCAGACTGCTTTCCATCTTGGGAGGAGGGAGGGAAAGGAGAGGGGAAGAAAAGAAAAATTTGGAACCAAAAATCCAATGTAAACAAATGTTGAAAACTATCCTTATATGTAATATGTAACTGCAATATAACAAAAGAAAATTTAAAAAAAGAAAAGGACCATAGCTAATATCAAAGGACAGTGAGAAAATGAAGTATTATGGGTAATTAAAATTAAGATGTTTGTTTCAATTTTTAAAAGTTCCCCTTCACTTCCCCCTTTTAAAATTGTTTACAAGGTAGAATTACCATAAAGCTTTGCCAAAGAAGAAACACATGTCTTAAAAACTATACAAACCAGGAACTGAGGCAGAATTTCCACTTTAAACTCTCATCTTTTAAAAGAGGACTTTTTCAGGGGGCAGCTAGGTGGCTCAGTAGATAAAGCACTGGCCCTGGATTCAGGAAGACCAGAGTTCAAATCCAGCTTCAGACACTTGACACTTACTAGCTGTGTGACCCTGGGCAAGTCACTTAACCCTCATTGCCCCACAAAAATAAATGAATAAATATTAAAAAAAAAAGAGGACTTTTTCTTGGCCATGAAAATCTGTGTAAAGCTGAGACTAAAATTTCCCCAAAAGTCCCAAGAAAAGACCAAACCCTTTAGCTATAAAATGGCATAGCTATAGTTGTTTGTTTAATTTTAAAATATCATTATCTTTTCTTAGTCATGCTCAATATATATACATAAATATAAATCAGCTGTTTGAATGACTTCATTAATTTAAATTCAAAACTGTTCAGCATTTTCAAAAATAAAGAAATTCACATCACAAACACACAAAAGCTTTAGTGTATTCTGTACCTACATTTTTAAAGGCTGTTTTACTTATTATCTTTGGAAATCAACTAAATGGGCATGTATTGGATAGGTATAATACCTTGCCCAGGTTCACACAGCTAGACATGTCTGAGAGAGAGAATTAAAATTCAGATTTTTCTGTCACTAAGTCCTATACTCTATTCACTATGGAATCTCATCACCTCATATATTAAAAAAGAAGGGGCAGCTAGGTAGCGCAGTGGATAGAGCACCAGCCCTGGAATCAGGAGTACCTGAGTTCAAATCCGGTCTCAGACACTTAACATTTACTAGCTATGTGACCCTGGGCAAATTACTTAACCCCAACTGCCTCACTAAAAAAAAAAAAAAAAAAGATGAAAAAAGAGGTGTTTTTTTCAGCTGAATTGTGAAATCATCACAATATTTGACATAAAACAATTGAAATCCAGAAAAAGAAAATGAGATCCAACAAGTCAGACAATTGTTTCATGGCAAAACCAGAGTTCCTGACTCCCAAAGGAGTGTTTTTTTTCCTTCTAGACTTTAACAATATGGGAAAGAAGTCACATGCTAGAATAGTCTGTCAGAAACTTAAGTTTTTGCATGCTGTATCATCCAGTGCATCATCTCTTCAATTTTCAATCCTGGAAAATACTTGTATGTTCAGCTCAACAGAACACACAATAACTACACAGAACTCCAAAGGAATGAAACTTGAAATCTTTATTTACACCCAAATAACACAGTAAATTTAATTCATATTTAAGTGAAGCAAAGATTGGCAAGAAGATGTTAAGCCTTTATCTCTCCAAAGATAAAATGTAATTTAGGTCGAGGAGACTGAAAGCAGTTGTTCTAAGATAAATGGTCAGAATCTCCACTAAAGTTGACTAGTCAATGGCCATCAAAAACAATCACTATCAAAGCTGGTACTTTTGTTGACAGTGTTTTCAAGGAGGCCAAGAGTGTAATTAGGCCAGAAAATTGCTTTCTCTCTACTAGAATTATTCCCTTCAGGTCTAGGGTTAACAGTCCAGAAAACTTCATTAAGCACTAAATCCAGTTTAAGACAACTGTCAAAATCAAGCAGGTGAGTCAAATTTAAGCACTAATATTCAAAACCTTTCATTGGAATGATGAGACTCAGTAACAAATAAAACTTGCTGAAGGTTCATTTTTAATGATAGTCCAAACTTTGGGGGACTTTTTCAGGGTTACAATTCACTATTCTAGATTTATTGAGTCATTTACTCATTCAACTAGTGAGTATATTGAAAAGTACTTATTTAAGTACTTATTATGTGCCAAATACTGTGAAAAATACTCAGGATAAAATACAAAAGCTAGATAGTCACTGTCCTCAAGGACCTTATATTTTGATGTGGGAGACAAGTCATAGAGGAGAATAGGGAATAAAATACAATATTGAGTTAGAAATGAGAAATGTTATTTAGAAATGAATTTTTTTTAACTGAAAGAGGTCATATGGATAATTTAATACATAAATGACAAATTTTATGTTTTATTTTATTTATAATATAGTCTATATTTACATTTTAGGAAATTAGGGCTCAATGATATTAAATGATTTGTCCATAATAACATCTTGGAAGTATTTTTCCATCCCTACTACTGTTTTTGAGAGTGTATCAGAGACTAAAAATGGCAAAACCAATTAAGCACCTAAGATGTGAAAAGCACAGAAAATAGCTAATAGAGTATCTTATATTATCAAGAATAGTAAGCATATCATAAAAACAACACCATTCTCAAGCAAAGCAATCACAACAAGTTAAACTATTAGTCTTGTCGCTCTTAAAATTTATACTGCTGTTACAAAGATGAAAGGCTACAGGGGAAAAATAAAACAAATTATGAGAAAATAACAAATACAACTGAAAATCAAGTTGAAGAAAGAATATTCTTCAATGAGAAGAAAATTAGAACCAAAATACCTTTTAAAAAGTGTATATATATATATATACGTATATATTATATATATATACAGACACATACATACATATATGCATATATATGTGTGTGCATACATTATATATGTATGTATCGAGTATGTGTATCACTAATTCATTGACCATTCTTTCCCATTTCTATGAGAATTATCTATATTGTATTAAAGGAATCTTTGCTGAAAATAAAAAATGGGAAGAGGGGGCAGCTAGGTGGTGCAGTGGATTGAGCACCAGCCCTGGAGTCAGGAGTACCTGAGTTTAAATCTGGCCTCAGACACTTAACACTCACTAGCTGTGTGACCCTGGGCAAGTCACTTAACCCCAATTGCCTCACAAAAAAAAAAAAAAAAAAGAAATGGTAAGAGGCAGATTTTTTACAGAATGTACATATATATGTTTATATGTATATGTATGTATATATGCACATATATGTGTATATGAATATGCATATGTATGTCTGTGTACGTATATGTGTATATATGTATATATATAAAAATAGCAGACTATCTTGTCATACTCACACAATTAACTAGGAGTTGTAGAGAATATAAGGATCTATTTCATGTTACCTTCCCTCTCCCCAAAAGTAAAAGATTTGGTAAAAGAAAATGTTTTTCACACATTATTAAGATAATTAAAGATTCCTTGATAGAGGAAATCACAGAAATAACTTTTTTCAGTGATCCTTTGATTATTAATAATAGCTATATATAATAGTAGGGGAGAGAATTAGAGAAGGGAGGACAATTAGAAAGCTATTGCACTAGCATAGGAGAGAGGTAACAGATTAACTAGAGTGGTGGCTATGTGAAAGGAAAGAAGACAGTCATGTGCCCCTTGTTGGTTTTTTTTTGTTGTTGTTGTTTTTGTGGGGCAATGGGGGTTAAGTGACTTGCCCAGGGTCACACAGCTAGTAAGTGTCAAGTGTCTGAGGATGGATTTGAACTCAGTTCCTCCTGAATCCAGGGCCCGTGCTTTATCCACTGTACCACCTGGTTGCCCGAGACAGTCATGTATCCTTAATAATATTTCAGATAGCTAAACTCTGTTTTAGATTTAAATATATGTGCATGTATATATATATATACATATGCATGTACATAAATGGTAATATTTCTAAATTTATAGGTTGATAATTATTTACATACTTGACTACCCAGCTCATGACCACTTTCAAGTATCTTTTTAAACAATAATTCAGCATTCCTGCCACTACCAAGAAAATATTAATATTCTTAAATCCACTGAATGGTATAACAAAGCCAAAAGAATGTATTCATTAGAAAGGCCTCAGATTTTAACTGCTCAGATAAATGGAGAGGAACAGAAACCAGGTCATCAATGAAGACTTTGAAAAGGATGAAAAAGATATTGCTTACTATTACCTTCTGGGTCACTTTGTAATATAATTGTAAGTAAAATGAACAATTTCACAATTATCTAGATGTTTCCAAGCATTTCCCAATTTGGAACAGTTCATACAGATCATTCCAATATTCAAGAGGTTTTTTTTGTTGTTGTTTAATTTTCACAAAGATGTTTGTTGATATGTAAGCACAACCTCAGAATAAGATCACATTCACCTGAACATATTTTGAAGTAGTTTCTTCCCTCAAGGAACTTACCTTCAAATGAAAGGCATCCCCAAAATAAACATAAGCAATGAACTGAAGACCACCCAGGAAGAAAGCTTATCAGCAAGCATTGTATTATCTTCTACCATAAGTATTAAAACACTAAATATGTTTGTAATATTTTCTCCAAAATAGTTTGTTGATTGATTAAACTTAAGATTTTAATGTCATTTTTAAGTGGATCCACCCATTGCACTCACAGCTGCACAAAAAGTTATATTTAACAGTATTCAGATGGGGGAAACTTGCAGTTGCTGAAATTTGAGATGATCATTAATGAAAATGTCACATGTCAAAAATAATGAGTAATAGCATGTACTGGTTAATGTACCATTGGGGGAGCAGAACTAAGTGAGATTAAGTCAGAAATGAAGATGGAATATCACATTGCCTATGGCAAACTCAAGGAACATACTTTATCACCAGGAAAAGGAATAAGTATTTGCCCATTAAAGACCTTAATCTGGGGTTTTGTAATAACTTTGAGCCAACAGGAGCAAAAGGACTACAGGAAGAGAACACATAGATGTTGACAGTAAAAGATCTTTCACCATGAACAACTGCAGTTCCTGCTAACAAAAAGAAGCCAGAATAGGTAAGAGGGGATTCTCAGGTCCTGTTCATGCATGCTTAATTCTTATCCGGACATTCATGGCATTGAAACTCCATGACAGCAATTCTTATGGATACATGAGCACAATGAAATACACACAGCCAGCTACAGGAATGTAAGCAGAAGGCATTGGGGAAAATGTTTGATGGTGATGACAATGATAATGATAATTATACTTACAACGATGATGATTGTGAATATAATCAGTTTAGACAAAGCTAAAAGAAACAGCTCTCCATTTCCTTATAATCCCATACATCTATTTAGTTTTTGGTAAACACATTTCCAAAATGTCTGCCTTCCAACAGCTCCCTTATATTATTACATATGATTTTCTATTATGGATGATTGATATTGAGCTCTCTGTAATTTCAAGAATTCATAGAATATTATTATGTCATATGAAATTCATGCCAGGAAAGCAATTGCAGTTATAAATCAAGAAGACAACTCATATGGACAGGTCATATGGGGACTAGTTCTCCTTGGAATGGTATCTCTCCATTTAATTTATTTGCTAAGTAACTTAAAGGTTAGATATGCAGTGATGAATCACATGTTTGAATACCATCAAAATAATGTCATGTTGTAATTTTAAAGTAGAGTGGTCCTGTAGTTTTGAAGATGCCAGTACCTAACACCTACATTCTTAGGAATCAATATTTTCAGAAGATTGTACGTTCTAAGGCTCCTTCACTTTTGAGAAAGTTAATTTCAGGAAAGAAATTAATTTTTAACCAAATAGATCATTTAATCTGCTGTTATGTGTGGGTTCCAAATATTGCAAAGCACACAAAAAGAAAGGTAGTTATTTTCAATGTAACTTTTCACATCCAACTTTTCACATTTTGAAAATGTTTTTCTATCTAGAAATTATTAGGGAAAAAAGAGCTAAAATATCAAAATACTTACAAAGAACAATACTGCATTTATTGGACTCATTTTGATGACATTGCCTAGTTAATTCTATAATGCTATCTTATTAAGAAGAAACTCAAAGAAAAGAACCAAGACTTCATGAAATAACTGTTGTCATGTTATTTGTAAGTCTAACACAAGATTGTGATACTTTAAGATATGTGCTTAAATCTCAAAAGGCTAGCTAAAAGCCTTAGAAGGGAGAGGGAAAAAACTATCTTCAAATACTTAGTACTCTTAAAGTGATATAAACACATCATGTTTGAGAAAAGAGTAAGAGCTATTAACATTTTAAGGTTATGGATATTTATATATAGTTTATACACACACACACACACACATATATATGTATATATATATATATATATATAAATCTTTAATGTAATTCAGTGAAACAACCAAAAATGATAAATTATGGTGACTACACTAATTGCCAATAAGATATCTGCATCTCAGAGAAGATGTAGTTTATTTGATAAGCAGATCATGTGGCAATGGAAATGAATCACAAGTAAACAAAAAGAATTAGAATATAATTGAGTTAGATTCAATGCCAAAAATACATAGCAGTAGATTAATTGTTTCAGCAAAGTGAAAATTTTAAAGAGAAAAATGATTCAATTGAATCAACTAGTCTGGAAGTTGGAAAAATGCAAAAGACCTTTTTGGAAGTGATTACAATAAATGAAAGGCATGGAGTAGTTTCTAGAATAATGAAGAGATTATTTCCTGGAGGATTAGTTCTTTGCTCATCCTCTAAACAAAAATAAAGCCTGATAATAGCAATATTTATTTGGTTGATAGATAATGTGCATCCTTCAAAGGGAAGAGTCATAACATTTTCATGACATTGTAAAATGAGATTTTGTTAAGCTTTTGACAAAAAAAAGTGAGATTGAATAAACCCTATGACGGCCTTCTATTAAGTACTGGACAGGTGGCAACTTTAATTAGAATGTAAAATGGTATGAAATAAGACATTTAAAGAGTTTACTCTACTGTATATTCCTAGCTATACATCAACAAGTGAACATGATAAAAGCTCTCGCATTAATTATACTATCTACTTCCTTAATGAAGTGCAAAAATGTTTGTGCCATTTGATTCAATTTATTGAATTAGGCTACAGTTTTATTGCTATGAAAACTGGCTTGGTTGTTTGCTTTACAGTATATATCAATTTATTTCCAACAATTAAGCAATACAACATTCAGCTGCAATCAGTGGAAGGTAATATCCATTTTAAAGGTCCACTACTATTTTTTGTAAAGTACATTATTTCTGAAAAAGAAATAGAATAACAATTCATACATTGTACTTAAGAAAAATGCTTCTGATGAGAGTAGTTTATTTACCTACGACCTCCATAACATAACAATAAATGAAATTCTGGAACATGTGTATTCAGCAAACAATTTATATCTTTTTTCTTCTTTTTTGGGGGGGAGGGGGCATGAGGGTTAAGTGATTTGCCCAGGGTCACACAGCCAGTATGTGTCACATGTCTGATGCTGCATTTGAACTCAGGGCCTCTTGAATTTAGTGCCTGTGCTTTATCCACTCTGCCACCTAGCTGCCTCAGAAATGACTTAAAAGAGGAATTTGAGCAACTGATTCTTCCCTTAAGTCTGGGGGGGGGGGGAGGGGCGGGGCTTTAGAAAACTGAAAGAGGTCAAAATAAGATAAAGTAAAAACTTGAAAGTGTTTTCCAGGATTACGTGATCACCTTTTACAAGATTCCTGCTTTCCTGATACAATTTCTGTTTCACATATTAAAGTGTTTTTGTTTCCAAATCGAGTTTCAATTCCTACCAGAGAGATTTCTAACTCTACTAATTATACTGTTTAAACATTTTCACTTTTTACTATCTATTCTCTAAATAGAAACCTTAACATCTAAAGATTGAGAAGATGGGAAATGAAGTAGGTTTGTTTTTAGTTATTTAGTCAGTTTCTTGATTTATTTCAAAATACAGATTTGATAATAAACAACAGTAAACATTATTTGCAGAATTCTTCTCTGTTCCTTAATATATTCTATCTCGAAATTATATATAAAGTAAAAAACAAACAAACAAACAAAAACTCATAAATCCTATCTAAAAATGCAAAGGCCAAGAAAGGCTATCAAGCAGATTAATCTAATTCTTAAAAGCAGGAGTATAATAGAACTAGGAGTTATTTCTTAATTATTAAGAAAGTTTAATTCAAGGGTAATAAAAGAAAATAGAACTTTAGAATTATGAAAGGCCTGGAACATTGAAGGTGCTTAATAAATGCTTACTCACTGACTTCTTTCTTTTATTACACTTTTTCTCTCTAAGTGATCTTATCCAAAACTTCATTGATTCTATCTTTACAGATCACTTACTAAATCATTTTCTGTATTCTGCATTGTCAACTGCCTTCTGGAAAAGCCTCAGCTGGATATCTTGGTCAAATATCAGACTGAACAGATTGAGAGATAAATTCATGATCTATCCCATAAAACTGGCTCCTTCACCTAACTTCTTTATTCCTGTTAATTTCATCCCTGTGCTCTTTATCAAGAAAATTAAAATCTACATCACCTCTACATCTTCCCTCTTAAACATACTTTCCCACCCATGTCACTTCCAAGGCTTAATTCTGCTTCTGTAATCTCTCTCATATTTTTCCTCTCCTTCCACTCACACTGCAACAATCTTAATGCAGACCCTCAATTTTTCTAATCAGGACTTATCATAGGTCTCATATCTGGTCTCCCTTTAGCCTTTCTGTTTCCTTCACATTGCTGCCCACCCACTTTTAGTAATCCCTCACCCTAATCATGTCACTCTGTCTGTGACTCCCATGTCTGTGAGTCCCAGAGTGACATGGTTAGGGTGAGGGATTACTAAAATTTCTACCATCTGATTCTAGTTGGTCCTTTGGGTGTTAAACAGAATCAGTCTAATCCCTCTTCCACATGACTGTTTTTCAACTATTTGAAGAGAGCTATCACATCTCCCTAAGTCATCTCTTCTCCATGTTAAATAGCCCTGGATCTTTGAGTATCTGTGTGCAACAATTTCAAGGTTCTTCATCATCATAGTAGCCTTCCTTTATATAGGCAACAGCTTATCAATGTCTTCCCTAAATTGTGATGCCCAGAACTGAACATAACATTTCAGATGTGGGCTGACCAGGGCAGAGCTCAGCAAGATTCTCACCTTCATAGTCCGGCAGATTGTGCCTGTCTTAATTCAGTCCAATTTCACCATAGCTTTCTTCACCAATATATTTATTGACTCACATTAACTTTTTCATGATCTCAAAATCTCTAGATTTTTTTTCAGATGAATTACTAAGGATATACTTCCCATTTTGTACTCATGGAGTTTCTTTTTTAATCCAAGTGCAACATTTCAAGGATATTCCTAATAAATGTCAATTTGTGAAATTAGGCCTAATGTTCTTCCCTTTTAAGACCTTTGAAGATTTTGTCATGCAATATTATTTACCTATCCCTCCTAACTCTGTGCCACTGAAAAAGATTGCAAGCATATGATACTTCCTTTCACTAGAGAGCTGGGGGACTTTGTGTTTGGAATATTATTGTATATGTTGTAAAAAAAGAAATTAATATGTTGGTTGGTTTGGTAAAACTGTTTTCTGTCCCTTCTGAAATCTTTGGTATAAGAGAAATCTTGTTAAGCTTCAGAGGTGAAAAAATATAACAACGAAAAGTAATAATAATTTTTTTTGGTTAAGCATAATACCTCTGGGATTATCATTAAGTCATTAATTAAAATGTTAAGAAGCACAAAGTCAACCCTCCCATTTTCATGCCCCTACCTAAAATATAACCTATATCTACAAGTCTTTTAAGTTCCCTACTTTGTGTGTTTCAATTCTTAATGTTTTCTTAGACTTAAATCAGGGTTTGTCTTCTCCATGAAATCTTTCTTGTTCTCCCTAGCTGAAAACAAATTTTCCATAATACTTTTTCTGAAGTGCTCCTTTTTTGTTATCACATTTTTCCTCCTACTATAATTAGTTATATACATGTCTTATCTCATTGTCAGATTTTAAGTTCCTTGAGGGTAGTGGCACTTTCTTATTTAATATTCATATCCTATAACTTAGCAGGGAATGTTGAACATTGTAGATGTTTAGAAAGAGAAGCAACATGATACATAGTAAGCTGGATGAAGAATAAGAAGCCATGCTGTAGACTTCTGAATTATTCATGATTTAGGATCTGGAACAAGACATTTAAATGAGCAAAGTTTTTTTATTGAATCATATTGCCCATCTCCTAACAGAGAAATTTTTTGGACCAAAGATGCAGAAAGAGATGCACATTTTTGACATATCCAATGTGTGTATCTATTTTTCTTAATTGTGCTTGTTTATTATAGGAACTTTATTTTTCTTCTTCAACTTAATTGGACAAAAGTAGACAATAATAGTGATGCAAAAAAGGTCCACTGAAACATTTTTTAAAATACAAGACAATTTTGAAAGGAACATGTTGAATTTAACATCTTTTTAAGTGAGTTGTATGAAATGGAGATTCAATATTTCATATACAACGTTTTTTATTCTCCCAGAAATACTTATTTTGAGGCTATGTATATGTATAAATTATTATATTAGGAAGAGTTATGTGCAGTAGGAAGGATAATGGACTAGAAATCTGAAAACTTGGGTTCACTTGGATTACTTGCTACATCTGTGATTTGGGGCAAGTCATTTAGCTTCAAGGGCCTCTGTTTCCTCAAATAGAAATTACTGATAACTAATACTGATGATATCCACTTTATGGAGTTGTTAAAATAAAAAAAAATGGGACATCTAGGTGGCACAGTGGAAGAAGCACCAGCCCTTGATTCAGGAGGACCTGAGTTCAAATCTGGCCTCAGACATTTGACACTTACTAGCTGTATGACCCTGGGAAAATCACTTAGCCCTCATTGCCCTAAAAAAAAAAACTAAACTAAAAACAAAATAATGAATGTGAAAATATTATTTTAAACTGTGGAGTGCTTTTAAAAATGAGGAAATTGTTACTATTCAGAGCAATGGAAGATAATTGGCTCAATTTAAGTTTCTGGTTCACTCACATACCCAGTTCTTATTTTGTTTTGTTTTTCATATGAACAATTGTCAAACCAATATACCCAGATTCCATCTATTCAAGAAGTTACTCCTGGGGCAACTGATTTTTGTGGGGGGGGGCAATGAGGGTTACGTCACTTGCCCAGGGTCACACAGCTAGTAAGGGTCAATTATCTGAGTTCAAATTTGACCTTGGGTCCTCCTGAATCCAGGGCTAGTGCTTTATCCACAGCACCACCTAGCTGCCCCTGAAACTGATTTTTTAATCTAAATGTAAGATATTACAACATTTCATTTTCTTGGTTATGATTCTAATTTCCAGTCAGCTGACTTAATTTTGAGTCTTGATTTTATTACTTATCATATTGTCCATCACTACTAATTTTTCATAAAAATGTAGTAAACTTAGGGTACTTGTTTGCCCCAAATGGTCATTTAGGCTGAAATTATAAGTGGGCTCAAAAAGGGTTTTACATCAGTTCAATGACAGATCCATAGCAGGTTGCCTAAGGAAGCAAGACATTTTTTTTTTAAAGCTGATAACATGGAAGGACAACACTAAAACATTTTTAAAGTTCCTTTTGCCATGTCAGAAACAAACAAAAGCAAACATGGGCTGGAGAGATTATATATTTGATCCTACATTGCATTCATTACAATCTGATTAGCAACCTACAAGTAAATAGGCTTAGATACTTGAGAAAGATGCAGAGCAACAGCCAAATGAACATGTGCCCTTTCCTTCTAAATTTTTAATAACTGTTTCAGATTTATTGGTTTACTTTGGTAGAAAAAATCCCCCTGCTGCTCTGCAGGTTCCATTTTAAATTTAAATGAATTATATTGTAAAGAAGAATTGAAAAACAACAAGAGATTATTACAATAATAATAGTAATGATAATGACAATGTTGATGAAGATGAATGGTGCCAGCAAAGGAACTTATTCATTTATGAAGTTATGTCATGAATATATTTAAACTTATTTTTTTTGCCACAGTTAATTCACAATTCAAAGAATATATAGCAAGAGGAAGAAATGACTTCTTAAATCCCATTTATCCCTCTTGTTACAAGTTGTACTTTTCCTTATCAAAGGCTATGCCATTCTGCTAGAAGAGAAATAAATAATTCATTGTAATTATGTGAACAAGTTTACTCACAGAAGTTCAAAATAGAATTTCATTACTGCAAAAATGCTGTGGAGGTAACTTAAATCCATTGCCAACCTTACTATTATACCTACTTAGCAACATGAGACTATAGAACAACTTCATAAATATTTTCAAAGAAATAAATTAGACTAAAAGAGAACAATTCTTCCTGTTTCTGTCATTTAGTTCATATAGTCATGTAATTAAAGCCCAAATAGATAATTTCATTGCTCTGATAGAATGAAAATGTTAAAGAGAATACTCCCCACATGGTTTCCATTCATTTCTACTTCCATAATAAGCCAACAGTACATCACCACTAGTATCTAAATTCAAAAGCCAATGAAAATGGAAAAGAAAAGTAAGCATATTTACCATACAGAGAGGATTAGAGTGTAATATTTTATTTGGATTCCCCTTACTCATGGGCAGCTTGTTATTTGATAGAGGTGTCCAACCTAAAATTGTATTTATGAGTGCAGAGAAGTAGCAATTGTAATCAAAACAAAACAAGAAAAAAAAATTGGGCTCTTTCCTGTCATTGTTTTACATGTACGTGTTACCTCTTAAGAACAGAAATCTGAAAACACTGTTTTTAATTATAAGTTGAAGGCAGATGCTAAAATATAGTTATGAAGTAACTGCTCAGTACATCTAGGGTTTTGGCTCATCTTATATTATGGGGAAAATATAGACACGGTGTGTGTGTGTGTTCTTTCACAAAAAACCCTGCAACAATGCATAATAAAATAATAAATCTTCATTAACTAAATGGACTTCTTACCCTAGAAATTTAGTGATATTTTTATATCATACATATTTATTAAGTCATATCATTTGAAAATTGAACATTGCTGCAGTCTGTACACATTTCAATTTTGAGGTGGGTAGGAAGGAAGTCAGGGTGTCATATAGACTTCTTTTCTTAATTTATTAATGAACATTTTCAATCCATTTGTAGCTTCTTTACTTGTGCATTATCTATGATCCTTGCTTATAAATACCCTCATGGAGTCCATCGAATTTACTCTAATAAAACTCTCAATAGACAAGGCACAGTTCCAAACTATGAATTTTCTCCTTAGAAGTTGATATGTTTAATGCATTTTAAATATTACAAGAATGGTGGTACAAAGAGAGGTGTTAATATCTATCAGATTTGTTTTGGATACTGGTGCTGGTTAGTAATGTTTAGCAGAGTAAACTGAGAAAGATAAATCCTGATAATGACTTTCTGAATTGTGCATCCAAAGGAGATTATTTCCTTTCAATTCTTCTTTATTAGATAACAAGGTATTAATGGAGTTTGCTGTGATTTAATATTGTCCTGGTTCAGTATTTCTTCCAATAATGAAAAATTACAATCTATAAGATATTTACTTTATAACCAAAGCATGTGTATAGACTCACTTTTACCCTTTGTGGATATCAATTATTGGTCTACAAGTAGGTTACAGAGAGAGTGAGAAATTCTGAAAAGCAAAGGTACAAAATATTCATTCACCCTAATTTATTTTTCAAAGACATAGTTGTTAAGCATTAGTTTTTACTATAAGATTACATGTCAGTGTGGGGTTAACTGAGTTACTTACCCAATATGCATGTGGGGTTGATACTTTCAAAACTAGTTTACATTCCTGCCAGAGGCAGAAAATCAGGAGATTGGCTAAACACTGTCTTCAAATTAAACTCCTGCATAGGAGAGTAGCATTTGGAAGTCCGGAAGAACCCTTTCCCTTCAATGTAAATATACATCTTTCTGTAAATTTTATAGGGGTTGCTGCAGTCCTTTTGCTAGGATGAATTTATTTTAGACCTGTATTTATTTATAAAAATGATTTATTACAAGAAGTGTTCAATCCAAATAAAGGTAGTGAACACTGCAGGAGGTATTGGTTTGTGAAGCTCTACAAAGGTTCTCCTTCCTTTCATTAACTCCAACTTCTGGTTGCTATGGCACCCAATGACAACCATAAATTCTGGGAATTATCACCATCTGCCCACGCCCCCTTCTGAGATACGCACACACACACACACACACTCTGTCTCTCTTTCCATAAAAAACTACCCCAAGTAAATGTTCAAATTGAAAACTGAAATAATGCTATTTGAATTTTTAAAATTTTACAAATAGCAACAATAATTAGTGGTTATTTGGAAGATTTTCTTTACTTTTAGGAAAAGCTTTACTTAATTCGTATACTTCTTGGTGAAAAATGGACCAATTTGTACAATCACATTGCTGAATATTTTATTAAACTATTGAGGTTAATAAATTTTATTTTTCACAAGAACATGTAAGGCAGCTTTGAAAAAAAATGCTTAAATGTTTTTTTTTAATTATGGTATATTTGTTATCCTCATTTGATTGCCCCAATATCACTGTAAGATAATGCCAGAGATATTATTACAATTTTTCAAATGGGGAAATTGAGGCTCAGTGAGACTAAATGATTGGTCCATAGTTGTAGTGCTAGTAAATGTCAGAAGTGAACATTCCAACATCCAAGCCCAGAACTTTAACCTTTGAACCATACTCCCATTCACTTACCAGACTTCCTCACTTGGAAAGGAGCAGCATGTGCAAGAGCAATTTAGACTTTTACAGACTACTTAACAGGAATTAAGTCTTTAACAGCACTACTTTCTGTTTTGGCCTGTTCTAAAGATATTCCCCCAATCTTTTCAGGATGCTGACATAACTAGTCATAAATCCATATAAAACTTTTACATATTGTCAACAGTTATAAAAAATATCACAGACTTGCTGATCCAGTACTGTAACAGCAGAGACTTCATCAAAATGTTTTGCCTGATATCTACAATGGAGAAATGTATTCAAATTTTATCTTTTAAAGTACCAATCATATACTGCATCTTCTTCTTATCAAAGAAATATTATAAGAACAAATTTTATACTGGCAAAAAAGTGGAAGAAAAGGGAATTTTAACTCTATAATTAAAATTTGTTTAAAGCTCTTAATACCTGGGAAATTTTGAATCAAATTCTACCAGTATGTAAGAAGACACTATCTGGGAATTGACTTACTTTCCTTTGGGAGCTTTAAGAAACACTTCCAGGTAGTACACTACACTATGATACTATTTAATTCACTGCAGTAGTAACTAATTAGTACCTTAGTGGCCTTGAAGAGTTCATTCAGCTTCTAGACAGCCTAACCACAATGAGTGAGTTACTTATGCCCAGGGAAAATCTGGATTGAATTATGATAACATGCCACTTAGCCAGTGGCAAAACTTCCAACAACCTCAATCCACTGGAACATACCCCCAAACCCCAAAGTAATTGAAAAAGGCCTATGGTCTTCTTTATCTGGCTAAATTAGCTGTCATAAAGCCACTACGGTAACTAAAGTCC